>NC_059401.1:9107151-9413538 GCF_905220565.1 Melitaea cinxia
AGTGGCTTATATAGTAATACGTGTTATGTAAATATAATGTTATGTTACGTGTTATATAATATATGCGTGCACAATCATTAGAGTCATTTAAGAGCCGTTTGAAAGTTCACTACTTAAAGTCGCTGTAATATCGTTACTGATTAAGCTATATTTCTCTTGCACTCTGTCGTTTTTATTCATAATATCTATTAGTTGTTTTTTATATATATATGTATGTATATATATATATGTATGTTTATGTATGTATATGTAGTTTCATACCTGTAATTATGTCTATTTAAGTGTATGTGTAGTTATATAATTATATGTGTTTACATATATTATTTTAAAGTACACCTCTATGTCGCTTTATTCTTATTCATGTTTTTTTTTTCTAAAGGTTGTCTGGAAGAGATCGCTCTTTAGCGATAAGACCGCCTTTTGTACATTTCTTTTTTTTGTTATTATTATTATTATTTATTGTTTCTTTTTTTTATGTTACATGTATTGTTTCTGGTTGTACAATAAAGTATATTTGTATTGTAAATATTTTAATGGCTAACCAAACTGGTCACAAAGATACATGGATTGTTGAACTTTCTTAGTAGCAGTCTCGTAGTTACGTTTTTAATACAACCCTCTAAATTTATCTATCATTTCATATAAAGCTATGAATTCAACCTTACACCTAAGATAAATTAAATAAAATGTCGTAAAATAAAAAAATATAATGGAAATAGGATTTAGGTTCGTGATTAATAAAATTACTCGTCTAAAGATAAAGAAGTAATGAATGGTTTTTAACAAAACGGTTACTCATCCACGGAGCTTTAGAAGTCAATTGTTTTCTTTCAACCTCTAATCAAATGATTAATAACTGATGATGCCGCATAGTGTAGAGGGTGCTATAATAAAGGAAATTCTGGAAGTTAATTATCTGATCCCGTGAGAACATTAGAGGTGAGAACTGAGAACTCATGCTCCTAAACTTTTTTAAGAATACTAAAACAATTGTTTCAAACAAAAAAATCATTGTCTCAAAATAAAATAAAAAATTATTACACTCAATAAACTTTTACCAAGCCTGGTTTTTTTAGATGTTTTTAGGATTCGATTTTAATGAATGAATAAAGGTCATTATAATTATGTGCAAATTTTGTGAATAGATGAGGTGGTTTGGTAACATCTCAATATAAGACAGTATAGATGGAAAATTAATGTGTTGAAACTTCAAATAAAATTTGGCTTTAACGAGGCTTTTTTAAATAGATTCTATTCTTTCGACGTGCACTTAGCACGCAAAACGATACTTGCTAGTACTCATAATATGTATATTGAATGAACTTCATTCCCCACCAAACTATTTCACAGTTGAACGTAAGAAGTTAACACGATGGAATAAGATTTTTATATAAAACATGGAAGAAATTTTGCTATTATTAGGAGACTAAATGGTGACCATCCTAGTGTTTTATTTAAAACATTTATTTGTATACTAAATTGTAAAATATTAACTCCTCTATTTATCAGTTAAATGCATAAAATAATATATATATAAAGAATGGTACATTCGTTAAAATGTCAACTGTTTTTAATTCACTGTTTCTCGTTGATCCTGCGACTATTTATAATTTGTGAGATGTCTTTGAGATATAAACTAATATTATTTATTCACATTAATATTTGCAGTATTTGAGGCAAAGAAGAGAGAGAGAGAGAGAGAGAGAGATCTTTTCATTACGTAAAAACTGTTCATTTGCCTCTTGTCTAGTGAAAACAGTTTGGGAAATCGTTATCGGGTTTAATTTGTAGATATGAATACCAGTGAAGTGATCAGTCGAGTGTCTTGAACAGGGATATGTTAGGTGAATTTAATGAATGAATACGAAATGCTCTATGTGTATACCTCCATCCCTCAGTATACTATGATACCCTATCCCTCCTATGATTCTGTTATTATAATTACACAAAACAAACTTCGAATAAATTCTCAATAAGAGCCAATTGTTTTGTTGTATTTTTTTTACTATCAAAAAAAAACCGTAATCACTATGTTGTAGTAATACTTTAACCATACACGTTCTATTTTTCTCCATTCCTCGTTTTATTTCTAAGAATAAAAAGGAAAATAAATGGTTACTCCTAGAAGGCCCTTGCTTGTTGACAGAAGAACTAAGTTACAAAATAAACTACATGTGGATTCTACCCTTACTCCGGACATTGGACACTCGCGATCAAATAAACCTTCCGCCATATATCCTTCGCGATAGCTTACCTAGCCTTTACAGACATAAGACTTTGACAAATGTTATATTTAGAGCTGCAACAATAAATTTACTGGAAAGAAATTTAACACTATTGAGGAAAATATGTAGAGGTCTGTTACTTCTGGAAAAGCTTTTAGAATCGAAATTTTTATTCGAAATTTTTTCGATATTTTAGATAGTAATTACTGTAGTACATGAAATAAATCAACCTCTTCCGAGTTTATTATTATAGCATAATTTTTAGTATTTTTTAGAATGTTTGAACTTTGAATAGCGGTTGCTGTATATTGAGTAGGTTGGATTGAGAAATATTTTTATATGGAGTTATGGGTATATAATAACCAGCAATCTACAAGTATATCGAAATGTAGACATAAATATATAAAGAGCACATATTTATCTTATATCGGTTGATAATATCATCTAAACATGTTGTTAGAAGGTATTTAGAGGAATTTTTAAATTACTACTATTTATTAGAAACTAGTCGTCTAGAAAAAAATAGAATTTCGAGACTGTTCTAGAGTATATGATACATGATAATATGAGACATGTATGTATCTATGTATCTACTAGAGTATTCTTAGTTCCTTTCTGTTTCATACGTACTATAATTTTCTATATTGGTAAAGATGACGACGGTTTCTGTAGTTCATAATAATTTGTTAAAATATCGGCAATCATAAATGATTTTTTAGTATGAATTTTTTTACATTAAAAACTTTTTGTTAAGTTTTGTATATTTTTTAAACTAAAATATAAAATGAAACTAGTAGTTCGAAAATGTCTTATAACAATTACGATAGTGAAATAACGTTAAGTGATAGTTATATTGTATAATTAGGCAGACATAAATCTCGTAACAAAATATAAATATTTACATACGTAATTCTGAAATAAAAATATTTCGTAACGAAATGACAAAAACGAGATTTCATTTCAAGAAATTAGGAGAAAATATTTTAATAAATAAAAAAATTGTGTTTTAAATCTATATATAACAGCAAAGATACTTATAGCGTTAACATTGTTGTTCTTAAATCAAGTTGTCTGATTGGCTTGTTTTAGTTTAATTAGCTGCTTTTGACGAACATATTAATTTGTAGCTAAAACGGTCTAACACTATATTTATCGACATGATATTAATTGTAATCTAAAATTGTAATCTTAAATCTCTAATTGTAATCTAATTATAATCTAAAAGTAACCAAGTAACGTAAATTTTATTAAAATTTATTCGAGTATATCAATCGATTATTTCGAGTTTATTTGCGGTTACTGTTTTCGATTAATGTTAGCGTAGCGTTTATATTCATATTGACTGTAAACATCCTCAATTAAGAGGTTAATACCACACAAATTTTTTAAATGTTTCATTTCTAAGATTGACGTGGACTCGTATGCCTACTAGTGATGTGCCGGATCGTCAAAAATGTATATACGCAGATACGGATCCTGATACGGATATTCAGTGTCAAGATCCGCGGATACGGATACGGATTTAAAATTTAATTAAGACCTAACAACTACTTTTCAATTTATATCTAATAATACGTATTTACTGTACTATTTTTTCGTCGATTTGCGTTTGTATAATATAGCATAACTTTTCACTGGATTCACCAATTTTAATAATTATTGTTTTAATCGAAAGCAGGTGCTTGTTTTGTAGTTTCATTTAAATTTGATCGAGTTATAATGAGTAATCTTTGATGACGCGTATTTATGTAACGGTGCGTCCGCGACGTTGTCGTAACTTATTTTTTCGTTAAAGTTATTAGAAACTACTTCGGTTTGAACTATCGTATAACGTACTGCGCTATATTATCCATTAGGCGGCAGTGGCAGTTTATTGTTTATAAATAATTTTTATGATTCTTGTTTTAATCGAAAGCTGATGCTTGTCTTATCCCTTATGTCGGTCCCGTTTAAATTTAATCGAGATCCGATAACTACTTTTGTAATTAAAGTCGTTTTTTTTTCGTTTGCTAGAAACACAATCATTTAGCAAAGAAGTCCAGGAAACGTCGGGCATCTAAAAAGCTTAATAAGCTGCGATTAAATTCGAAAAAGTTGTTTCAATAAGAAAGTTATTTGTTTTTCATTTTATTACCTATATTTATAAAAACAATGTCATAACTTGCTCTGTGTAATAGTGATTATATATATTGATTATAAGATAGTTGATTTAGTGTACTATTTAATCACATAATCTAAAATATTATGCAGCATTTTATCCTATCAACTGAATTTGAAAATTAATAAAAGATCCGTAAAAGATCCGCTAGAAATGTGACGGATACGGATACAGATACGGATATCCGGAACATCACTAATGCCTGCTAACTTTTATAACTCTAAATACTTATTTAAAGATAAATTATTTGGAGAATTATTAAAAAACATCCTTTTTAAAATCTTATAGAAAATTCAAAAAAACAATCTCAAGCAATACTTATTTTACACATAACTTTTTTTATTCAAATGGTGATCGATATAAGAAAAAAAAATTTAATTAACAAAAAAATATCTGTACATTAAAAAAATCGTCGTAATATGGGCAGAACAGGAGGGTGAAAAGTATATGCTTTGCGGAAATTCTTTAATGGATGTCAAAACCTCGCTGACAATTTTATAGCTTTAAGTGATGATGAAACGTTTTGATGTTACTGTTACAGCACCGTTAGTTATCTATTTATTTATTTATTTTTTTTTTTTTTTTTTGTAATAGTAGTTGATATTTATTTTCATTTTATTATTACTAAAACAGTAAAATTCACGTTTCAGTCCGACTCAAGTTACTCATAAATATTAATTATTATAATTAAGTATTTAAATGATAATTCAAATATTAGTGATCGCTTATCAAAGCTGTATGATTTATTTCCTTATATATATACTAGCTGTGCCCGCGGCTTCGCCCGCGTTGAAATCAGTTTGTCACAAAGTTTTCCCGGCAAACTTCCAGTGAAACTCTCATCAAAGTCGGCTTAGCGATTCCGTAAACCTTCCTCTTGAAGCCCTCTCTCCATTGGTGAAACCACATAAAATCCGTTCAGTAGATTTGGGAATCGATCGCATACGCTTTTGGGGACTTTGTTTTATAATACACTAACTGTTGCCCGCGACTACATCCGCGTGGTTATGAATATATGCATTACTATTAAGATGCTTAACGCAATTTTTATTTTATTTCAGTCACTTGAAATGCTTATCACTCTGAGTAACTTTTTCAAAGGCACAATTAAGTATAATTTAATAGTTATTTTTATAAAACCTCTCTATACACCACATTTTTAGTTTTATTTTCAGGCTCCAGTATAAATAGCCTATCAGGCGAACTTATAGCTGCTGTATATGTTTTATACAAACTATCAACCCCCGTTTTACCCCCTTAGGGGTCGAGTTTCGTAAAATCCATTCTTAGCGGTAGTTTACGCCCTATAAGGAGCCAATCTGCTAAATTTCAAATTGTAGGTGTTACAGTTTCGGAGATTCGTGATCAGTGAGTCAACCTACGATCCCCCGTTTTAACCTCAAAAAGGAGTTGATTTCTAAAGATACATTATTTAGACACCTTTTCACTATCTATAGAGCTTACATTTTAAATTTCAAGTCTCTTACTTCAAAAACATAGGACTTTCATACAAACTTCCAACCCCCGTTTTACCCTCTTAGGGGTCGAGTTTCATAAAATCCGTTCTTAGCGGATGCCTACGTCTTATAAGGAGTCTATTTGCCAAGTTTCAAGTTTGTAGGTATTATAGTTTCGGAGATTTCGTGATGAGTGTGTGACCTTTCGCTTTTATATATATAAATATAGAAGATATAGATATATAAATTTAGTTCCTTATTTGAAAAATCTAAAATTAATATTACCCGTTTCTGTTTTTTTTTCACGTAACGAATTACTAATGTATACATATAATAAAATGGTAGGAAAGTCAAAACTGTACATTGAATATTTTTTTAAAGAATACTTGGGGTGTGATCTACAATCGATACCAAAGCCATAAATATAGTTTTTAGAATTTTTTTCTGTTTGTCTGTATGTATGTCCGGGATAAACTTAAAAAGTACTGCATGGATTTACTTCAAATTTGGCACGAATATTATTAATAAGTCGGGTCAACATATAGGCTACATATTACCATGCTATCATCTACGGGGAACGAGCAGTGAACCTTTATTTCCTCAACGCATTCTGTAACAACCTGTAATCTAACGACGCATATTTGAATGTTGTTGTTATTATGTTAATAACCATGCTATATAAGCTAGTTTCACACTATAAAAATTACGCAATATAAGTAACTAAGCCGATAAACACAATTATATGAATATAAGTAGACAAGACAATTAAAGCAGCGCCATCTATGAGATTTTTCTGTAGATATGAAATGTAAAGAAGAAACGGGTAAATGACTGTTATATAAAAAGGGATAATGTATATGTGTTCTTTAAAAAAATATCAAAATAAATACTACCAATAACATACGTCTTCCACATTTCCCACCAAATCGTATCTAGGTTTACTGCAACATCTCAATGAAGCATAAACTGATGCTAACTTTAGGGAACAGTAAAACCGTATCCAATCCTTTTTTTATTAACCCTGTCCTTTCCGTAACTTTCAGCTTCGCAATAATAATGGTGGTTTCGTTAACACAATAATTTTTATTTTCTTTTTTATATTTTAAATGTATTTTTAGAATATTTTATCTTGAATAAAACAATGTCTTTTAGCAATAATACCAGCTGACCTGGTGAACTTCGTACCACCATAATTTTTGTTAATATGTCAATTTTTTAAATTTTATGTATAAGTCCTAACAATGAGAAACACAAGAAAAAATTAAAATTATCTAATTTAATGAAGTCGTTCAGAAGTTATGTTATGTACCCGTATATACATTTCAGCGATTGATTTATATATGAAATATAAAACCTTTGTTGATATAAGTCTGTCACAATGATTCAAGTGTGATTTGTATATTAGTGAGACCAATTTCATTTATAATAAAACAAACGACCTCTGTCCGTCCATATTTTTTTACACGATAAGTAATCACCAACATATCATATACCTACTAAAACTTTCTCCGAAACACGCTGCATCTTATGGTAAAAGTATTATAAATAATAAATAATAAAAAAAATATTTCATCAATAACCAACACATTACGATAATAACACAAAGGTGTCTCCTTCTTTTGAGTGCAATAAGCTCCCGTGCCAGAAGGAGTCACTCTTCCTTAACACACTCATACTTAATACAAAGTTATAAGACGAAACAAACTAAGCTTTACGGAGAATACAAATAAATAAAAGAAAAAAGAAAATGTTAGTAATAAGAATTAGAAAATACGAATTTGGTTCTATCAAATATTGTTTATAAAGTAAACTAATTCTGCATTTCTTCACAGATCCTCAAAAACATCATCCTCGTATCGACTTCCCGACTCGGTACCTGAGCTTCGGTGAAACATTAAAAGCTAACTGCACAACCGCGCCTGCGCTGCCGGCCCCGCATATAACATGGTTTATTAATGGGAAAAAGGTTATCTCATATCCCTTTTCAATACCGTGTAAATGGATTAACATTATAACAGTTCATAAGCCTTATTTGTTATACTCATGTATCTCGTCCCTAATTTAACAAAAGGTTACGTGACAGCATTATGCAAACAGAAACTTTATTCAGTATCCGTAAAAGCTTTACTAATGTGATTAACAGTCATTTAAAATGTATATAGATACTAATATTTATTACAAAATAAAAGTATATTTATATATTTTTTATTTGTTTGAAAAACACAAACGGACGTCGTCTGTTTCCTACGTCGTTGTATATATATATATATAGGTAAATGATTTACAAATATAAATATTACGACTTGTAATGCAAACGGCATATTATAGTAAAATGCCTAAATAAAATAATAATTTTAAAGTAAAAGTAATAATTAATACGTTAATGGTTTAATAAAAAGACAATAAAATAAATTGGAATACACACACTGGCACCATCATCAACAAATCAGTTACTTTTAATTACAGATGGATGAAATAGTTGCGCATTCACACAAGTTCCAACCCATGAGTGAACGAAATGGAAGGAGAGGTCTTCAAAGACCGTATGAACAAGAATCTGATCTCAGCACTCCGCCTCCAATTCTTGGTCTAACTCACATATCTCATGTCGCCACCAGACCTCCGGGTTGCCATCTCAATGAACATCAGGTAAATATATCACACTTGATACGTACCTGTACAGCCGTATTTTAATGTTCTCGAAAAAAGTAGAGAGTTGTAATATTTATATGTATGTCATATATCTTTAAGCTAATTTGCCTTTACTTTACCTTTGGAAAGTTTAATAAGTGTCCATTAAAAAGGACACTGTAAATTAGTTTGTCCATCGGCACAAATATTTTTATAATATTTATTTCATAATGTAATTAAATAACAATTATATACAAAGTGTGTTCGTACTCAGAAGCTTAATTTAAAAAAGTAAGTAAATATCTAACGTAAAGAAACGATCGCTCCAGATATATCTTTCCTAGTTGATAATAGTAGTTTATCTTATCAATCCAACTTTTCAATCAAGTTACACATGAAAATAATTTTACGTGATACATGTGAAGAAATTTTTTTTAAAAAACGTGTTCTTTTGCGCTTTTAAAGAATATAAATAGCTATAAATATTTTTATGTCTTGTTTAAGTAAGAAAAAAATTTAATAAAAACAAATTGCTTGCACATAGGAACATATTATGATTATATAACTTACCGTCTATATTTAATAACTTGATATGGATGATACATACCGATATTACAAAATGTTTTATAGATTTTGATAAAAGGAGAATAAAATAAATTTTAATTAGAAAGAAAAATAAATGTTCTATGGACACGTCTAAAAATAATTCTCACACCGCGGTACAATAAAGTGGCCTACTGTACAGAAAGTTCTCGGGGGTTAATCTAAAATTTGGGGCTATCCGTGCATAAGAAGCATTTGCGGAAATCACCAGCATTACTTATGTAAAATCGGTAAGAAGGAAACAGCACAAAACAGCTACATATGTACTTAAAACTCATCCTTGAAAATTCGATTAAATTAGTCGGATAACGATTTCTTAAACATTTCACTGATTAATAAAAACAAGGGAAGCCCAATTATCTTATTATTGTCAGTCGGCTCGGGGATGCAGTTTCGAGTCTCGCTGGAACGGTGGATTTTTGATATGATACTTAAAATGCATTCTTTGTAAGTGAAATATTATTGATTTTTTTAATTGCGCCTGCTTCTAACTTTTATCTAGGCTTATGTATTGTACTTCTATAGTATTATTTATTAGCAATATAAGTCAGTTTAGTTTTTTGCTGTAATCGATATTTTAATAATTATTCAATAAAACTTACTCATACAAATAGTATAGTAAAGTTAAATTTAATACTTAGTTGAGGTGATAAGCATAAGCGTTTCTCTGATGAAGTTCACAATATCTCTAATTTGAAATAACCTTGAATCCCTCGCTTAGGGCCAAAGTACACATATCCTGTCCCCAATTACACTAAACCGCAAGTTGGTATGCAAAATACCAGTTAATTAAAAACATTTAATTAATTTAATAATTAGGTTTTGTTTATAGTAGGTATAATATACTAATACTGATGTTTAAAACCAGTGTTTTAGCCTTAGAAAATGGTAAGAAGTGAAAAAAAATTATAGTAGGATAAAAGCCATTGTAAAAGGAAGAGAATACAATGAAAATGAAAGGGGAAATAAATTACAGGTGATCTGAGGTCGGGAAGTGGTAGGTAGCAGCCAATAGGGTAAAAAACGATACTATAATTTTTTTACTAAACAAATTATCGACACTGATCTATTCAATAGTAACACACAAATGAATTTTTCTACATACGTATGAATGAATATTGCAATTTATACTTTTATTTTATAATATCACCTGTCTTGAACTTCACATAAAGTGTGCACTCGAATTTGATAGCTTTTGTGTTTGATTACACTCAAGGAAGTATTCGAGCATTGCCTTGTATTTCCTATTGTTTATCACAAAAATGTGTGACAACGTTCGCCGACAAAAATAGAATTATGTCACTTGGTTATCATAACAACTATATGAGAATTTTGATGCGTAAATAGATAATGTTTTTTTTTTCAGACAGATTCGGTTTTAGATAACGATGAAACGAACATGGTGTTGGGTGTTAGCCGCCATAGAAGTCGAAGACCGAACCGAGGACGAGACTTATACTTCACTGTTTCAGAACTTCAATTAGTTGCAACAGGGAGACTAGAAGTAACTTGCGTCAGTACCATACCTGAGTTTAGAAGCATTGAGGACAAGTTTGCTGATGTAAGAAACGACACAGTTATAGGTAAGAGTTTATTTTTTTTATTACTTACATAATACTTTATTATAAAACTTAAAAAAAAACTTAATCAAAATCGGTACACCCAGTAAAATGTTATGCGGATTTTCGAGAGTTTCCCTCAATTTCTCTGGGGTCCCATCATCAGATCCTGGTTTCCTTATCATGGTACCAAACTAGGGATATCTACTTTCCAACAAGAAAAGAATTATCAAAATCGGTTCATAAACGACGGAGTTATCCCCGAATATACATAATATATATACGGTCGCATTGAGTAACCTCCTCCTTTTTTTGAAGTCGGTTAAAAAGTGTGTCATAAGATCTTTGCGGTGCTGTCTCAACTAAACACAATATTTTAAAATACGTACATTTCTAAAGTTATCCTCAAGGGAGTAAAATGTTGGTAAATATTCTATCCAGCTTAAAGTGCTTAAAGACTAGTGTGTAAGTATGAAATGTAAAAAAATCTGATTCTTAATATTCTTTTCAAAGCAAAACGTACAAGTATATTTACTTCAAGGCATCCGCGGTCATGAAGCTTAAAACGTTGCCGAACTATCGAGACTTTTAAAATGACAATCACGGTAAATCCGGTAATGTCGTGTATGATATATGTTTTTATATGATATATGATATATGTTTTTACTAACAAGTCTTTAGTGGCCATTTAAATATAAAAAAAATCATGAGGACTCATTATCTATTATCTGTCTTCAATATGAGAATATTATTTACCTTTGTCGTTCAAATAAAATTTCTAGAAACGATGACCTTTTTTAGGATTTTTTCATGGTAAGCCTAAGGGCATGCAGGCGCTAAATTAATTCTTATTAATCCTGAAAGCACTATTGTTTGTTTGATATAGAAAATTGTATTTTTATATTTTTTCTTTCACAATAATATTTTAATATGTCCAAATAACTTTATTTTTTAGTTTCTACTGCAGTTAACATCCAAAGCAAAGTTTTAGTTTCGGCTTCAAACTCCGTTTGCTCGAACAGTAGGTAGTTTATTGACAGTCGTATTTCAGAATATACAAACCGAGTAAGCTACTAGATTATTAGAGTATGCAAAAGAAACTAGTGGACGATTTGCAAGAAAAAGATTATATAAATATAAAGCAGAGAAATTTCATCAAATGTTAATTGTTTAATGACATGTTCGGTTTAAACAGAATATATCATAAACAGATCGAACAGTAATACAACGTAGATGGACGAAAAAAAAATTAAGTAAAGACCCGTTATTAGAGATAATTAAAAAAGTATTGTTAGATCTCAATCTTATTAAAATGGGACTATGTAACAAGCGCCAGCTTTTGATTATAAAAAAAAATCATCGAAATCGGTACACTCAGTAAAAAGTTATAAGGTGTAATACAACGACGCTCGACAAAAAATGCTTTATTAGACATAACTTAAAAAGTACTCGACAGATCTCGTTAAAAATTTAAATGGAACCACATTACAATTACATAAATTAAAAATAATCATCGAAATCAGTCCACCCGTCAGTCAGTAAAAGGTTCTGAGGTAACAGACCTAAAAAAAATACATTCGATTTTAGAACCTCCTCCTTTTTTGAAGTTGGTTAAAAGGTAATAATAGCGTGATAGCGTACTGAATGAAGGATATAGATCGAAGTTTAAGCCGCTTCACTGCGCGCTGCTGCAGTGCGGATTAAGGAAGTGCAGGACTCAGAATTTTCTCCGAAGTAAACAGGTGTCACAATGGTTCACCGCTGTTTAAAAATCTTCTTAGTTTTTAATACTGTTTAGTGATAGAATACATATCATCAAGCCATAGATAGACATAACAATTTTTATAACTGAGTTGTAACATAATTTGATATAAGACAATAAAAAATCGTAACTACATAGTAGACGGGTAAATATAAAAAATTATAGTGAATTTTTGTTTCAGTTGATGTTATAAGGCCCTCGACATACACGCAACCATCCACAAACAACACATTGACTGGAGCGAGTACATCAGAAGCTGCTATAACGTCGTTATCATTATTTTTGTATATTACTATTACTATCTTAAAGATTATTTGTTAGGAAATCATAATATGTTGACTAAACGGGGCTGTGATAAAAAAATCTTTACACGCACTCTAAGCACAGTGTTAAGATTGTTCACTAGACGTTGTTACTGTGACACATGAGATTTAATGACCAAGATAAATGATAACAATGGAGTGTGAATGATAATGAGGTTTTTATCTATTCCTATTTAAATTTTCGTAGAGTGTACTATTAAAAGACTTTAAAAATCACTGCCCAATAGCGTATAACACTGTTGCATAGAATATTTTACACGACTCTCGTTTAATTTTAACGTTAATTTAAAAAAAAAAAAACTTATTCAGTTTTGGTCGATAAACTTGTTTTTGCTGTTCAATAAAAATAAACACAGAAACAAAATCTTTAATTAGTTTTATTTTACAATTAAAAAAAAAAGAAAATTTTGCATAAAGGGACATCTTTTTAGTTATAACTAATCATGATATTAATTATAGAACAACCTAAAACTTTCTATTGACAAAAGTTGATCAGAACATTCTCAACAGGCTCGTAATTATCGTTAAAATATTTTATGCAACAGAGAAAAGTAGGTACAGTTTTGTTGCGCTGTGAATTGCTAATTCCGCTTAATTTTCTTATTTTCTTAATTTATTTTTAAATACAAGTTATTTGAAACTTCTAGCTTTATAAAATCAGCCTATCAATTTGAAATAAGTATTTGCATTAGTCAATTTTACAAAACTCTGAGTTCTGTAGGTGAAATATACTTATCTAATTGAAATTTCTTATATTATTCTTTACGTTATAATTATAATATATTTTAACATGGAATTATGCACGATCATATGAACACGTGCGTAATTTGAATATGTTGTTCTCTTTTATTTACAAATAAATAAGATTCGTTGAGGTTAATAAATGTGTTCAACAAGCAGTTTCTTTTGCAGTTTTGTATGTTCGGTAATTAATCTCTTTCAAAATTCGCAGTTTCTAAATATATAATAAATAAATAAAAATAATAATTGAAATTTTTTTCTGTAACCCTCGAGTGAAAGATAAATTTTACCTATCGGACGAATAAGTAAAATTTAATGTACATTATTGTAATGGAATTTATTTTAAGACGCTAACTGAAATACCGTTATAGTATTTATAAAATCAAAAATAAATTCTTATAACAGTTCGTCTTTTGTATCAACCGTAGCATGGACAGATATGAATGAAAATTTATACTACTGTGAAATTAAATTTATAGTACTCGTGATGCAGTTCATATGATAAATGCACATAGAGTTGTTCGCGTTTTAAGAAATTTTATAATTAAAAAAATATAAAAAAATGCTATTCGAGTACAAAATGATTTGTATTTCACCTACAGAATCTGTTGAGAACAGTGTGTAAAGCCTTACATCCTATATAAGTGAAATTATGCAAATAAAAATTCAAATATTAGAGTAAAGGACTAACCCCACTTATATAACATATAAAATAATAGAATATGATATAAAATGTTGAGTATACTTATATATCCTTTACGGGAATCGCTTAAAAATATTTTATTATGTTATTAGACGAATTTATTACGGGTAAACAATATTTTATTTTGCAAAACGCGAATTGGATTAAACGTAAGACTAAGAATTAAATTAAATTAGAATGTTCAAAAAGTTATAGTGCGTACTTATTTACTATATGGATGATTAAGAATGCTTTTAAATAAATGATAACCATTATCGTGCCTAGATTTTATTGAAATCGCCAAAGTAATACATATCATTCTCCCTAGGAGATCTAGAAAAGTAAGTTACTTAATGACTTTTTATTCTTAAAATTTACATTCATTTATTAATGTCTTTTGTCCTACGATTTTAATTAACTATATACCTATCACATATGACAATGACTAATAGCGTATCTTTACCAGTAATATTTCAACCATATGGCTTAGAAAATGTCAAGTGTGTAAGTAGGTATATCAATTAAAGTATTTCCGCTTTATGAGCACCATATTTGGATAAAGAAGATTAAAACAAACAAAGGTAAAAATTACGTATGTTAATATATAAAATATACATGTAAATGTACCTACTACTTCCTCTCGTCTTCATCACAAATCTATCGAATTTTCTATCTAAAGTTTAGTAACTATCAAAACTTAGAATTAAAATCTGTATAGTAATATTACTAATATATTAAGCAATTTTTTTTTTCGTTATAATGTAATGGTAGCCTTTTCTATCAAGAACTAAGTAAAATACATACCTTATTTATAAGTATCTATTTATTATTATTTGTAAACTGGAAGAAAAATGTTCCAAGTGACAGAAAATGTAATATTCCCAATGAACTTAGGTAATAAACTGTATAGAGCTGAAATGTATTTATTTGAAAAAAATAAAAATCGTCATCAATAACATAAGTAAATAATATATTTTAATATAAAGTTTTATCACCCATGCAACCGCATAACGTCACTTGCAATTTTTCCTTCAGAATTTATTGTTACTTGTAACTAAATACATCAATATCTGCTGTGTACCAAAATATTAACCTACTGAATAAATGTCGTGTTTGAACATATCGTAAATGAAAATAGACATATCATAGCAAATATGAAGTAGAGGGATGTTATGGAATTGAAATTTCCAATTTGTATCCGGAATTAGTTAATTAATGAACTTGAAACAGCCTTAAATGTTGCACAGCTGTGTAAAGGTCTTAAAAGGATTATCCTTTGTAGAAAAAGCTATGGAATATAATTTCTCAAGCTGAGTAGAGACTGTTTCGAATAATTTTCTGACCAATAGTAAACATGTTTAGGTGCTATTTGGTACGAGTACACAATGATAAATAATTTATTACAGCTACTCATTTTCGAGTACGTAGATTACTCACACTCTGTATAATAATAAATTTTACAGCTAAAAAAATACAATGCTATTGGTTCCTATTATTATAAGAATGATTATGTACCTACCTATAAAAAAAATAATGCCATAGCATGTTCCGTTTACTACTTCATACTACTTCGCTAACCAAAATATCAGGTTTTTATTTCAGATAATTAGTAGTATAGATTATATACGATCGATACGATCATAGATTCCATAACATCCTTGTAAAATATCTATAAATTAATATTGTAAGTAAATAAAATGACCATTTAAAATATTCTAAACATGCACAGATGCTTCAAAATAGTTTAATAAATTTCTAATAGTGAACTTTTGTAATAGTAGGTATACCTAAGATATTATAATTGTATTTTTTTTAAACAAGAATAATTTAAAAATCATAAAGAAAATTTTACTGAATATGATGACGCGGAATTTTTCTTAACTTTTTGTTTGCGTTCTGGTTATACTTTAAATATATCAACCATGATTACATGAATATATGTTACCCTATTAACAATGTCACCGCGACGCTTAAATTAACTTTGTCAATTGCCCAATAACCACACAGCAATATTCATAATGACCATACTGAATATTTAATGATAAACCTACAAATGTAAAGGCAATTTTGTCTAAAATTTATTTTTATTTGAAATTAATTTAACTTTTCTAATCAAACCGTTGTCAAACCAATTTTTACTTCAGCGTGCGAGTTTAAATTAGACACCAACTTAGCATACAAGAAAACAATGAGACATGGGATAATAGCATATCAAAATGAGTATTGACTGACACACGAAAGCTACGCTAACGTATGAAAACCTTATATCATTAAAAATGGCACAAACTTCATACAACGAAATTCAAATGAACCAACAAAACTAAAATTGACTCTATAAATCAATATCTTGAGCTCCGTCTTCTTTAGTCGTTGCTTCATCAAATAACATAGTTTTTTAGCATTAAACTCACCATAAGTTAGTAGTTGGTTAGTTTATAATTAAATAAAAACAAATCGGGGATTCTTTATTAAATTTATTAACTTTTCTAAATGTCAAACTTTAGTAAGGACAAAACTTACATGTTTACACATTCGCTCTCTTCGCTTTGCTCATTTCAGCCTAATATATCGTAGTCCACTGATGGACATAGGTCTCCCTAAATTAGCCCCAAATATCCCAGTTTTCCGCAATCCTCATCCAACCTTTGCCGGCGATCTGACGGCCGGGGGACGTTTCACGTTGCGTTTGCCAACATTTATTGTAACTTACATTAATTGTTTTTATTTTTTGATTATACCTGATTCGACTGATTAGGCATAGTTGATAATATAGCTATGTTTGCTCGCAATCGAAAAAAAACGACTACAATTACATCGACAAGTAATACAACGTAGATAGACAAAACAATAGTAAAGTAAATAAGCGTTACGAAAGATAACTCAACACGTAGCCGTCAGATCTCAATAAAATTTAAATGAGACCACATGACAAGTATCTACTATTATGCGATTTTAAAAAAAAATCGAAATCCGTTCACCCAGTAAAAAGTCCAGAGATAACATACCACAAAAAATAAAGTCGAATTGAGAACTTCCTTATTTTTTTGGATGTCAGTAAAAAAATGGTTTTGTTTGATTTTTTTTAATGATGTAAAATACCGTTTCTTACCATACTTAATACAAAACCTAAAACATACAAAAAATATTACTAAAGTACTAAAGTACTTACCTATTTACTTAAAATAATCTTTATAATACAATAATTCCTACTTATACTTTTTTTATAGAAAAACGTGAAAAAGTTTTAGCCATAATTTGGTATTTATTATTTTTTTGGGATAACAGAAATTGTTTCTAGAGAAATCGATTGAATTATTAAAATCATTACACTGCCTCTTTGGAAATGTAAATTTTCTCCTAGATTTGTACGAATTCCGAGAAATGGTAATAAGTTGGAGCGAAAACTGGCGATGTTGGGGGCTAATAAAACCTTTTTGCCTTCTGTGATTTTGAAACATTATACAGACAATGTGTAAATGAGCATTGTTGTTATGGAGTGGACTTAAGTAATTGACAAATCTTGATTGTTTGAGGACAAAGTTTATACCTAATGTTAACGTGACCGACGATTTTGATTATATTGAAGTAGTTATATCTATATCAAATAAGAACCCAACACAAAACCATTTTATTTTTTGACGCAACTAGCAGTTTATCTCAGCAAGTAAACAGGAGCCTGCTTATCTGCTGGGATAAAGGCTGGCTCCTTTGAAAAATACGAACACTACTTTTTGGATCGCCACGTGAACTCATTTGCATCAGCAGTAACATTTTGCATTGTATTGAAGAAACAAACTTCAGTCAGCAGTTTTACTTATTATTTAATTACATAAGGTATCCTATGCCTTTTGTACATGATAATGTTTGCCTTTTCGATGTTACTATGTCCACTCATAGTGTACAATAAAGTATATTTGTATTGTATCGTATCCTGCGGAATTATTTCTACCTGACGTTATTACCAAATTAATCATGTTTGTCTTTAGTAAAAAAAAATAATTCTTCTAAACTCTATTATACTTACTCTTATTTATTGCGATTTTATTGAAGTTAGAGAAGCGCTACTTAAATTTTTCTTATTCCACATATCTACCGATTTTAACTACCAACATTAATGCAATCTTCTTACTCTTTTAAGATTGCCTTATATTGAGAATATCATAATTAATTAATTAACACAAAAACCTTAACAAATGATCCACCTAAACCCTTATGAACTACTTCTCTTATATAATGGTAAAAAGGCGCATGAAAATTGTTATGCTATTCAGCTCCCAAGGAGGCAGATAGCTCAAAGAACCACCGAACTTTACAAGACTTTGTTTGTGTTCGTTTTTATTACAATAACTTAAAACGAATGTCATAATATTTCGATTTAGATTTCTTACTATTTTAACAGAATATGATAAAAACTAACGAAATCGAAACGCAATAAATAAAATTTTACACAAATCTGTTATTTTATTGACTTTTTATTAGACGTGTTAACTTTACATGTCTGATTATATTTTTATATGTATAAATTAAGGACCAAGAATATTTTGTATATAATACTCAATTGTTTATTAGATCGATACTGGAAATGTTTTCATTATATCATATCATAGAAACCTCTTTAACAACCATTTACCTTTAAACAAATCCAATAAAATAAATTATAATTGTATCAATGTTCATTTTATTTTTAATAAGTAATATAGTGATAATGTAATTACTCAAAACCTGTAAATTTTAATATAAAAATGCATCGAATATTATTTAAGGCTAAGCTATTGTCAATTGTAAATATATATAATTCAATTCCCTCTATTAAACTTGTATCATTTACCTGAAAATCTTAAGAGGATAGTCTTCACCAAAATATTTTTATCTATTATTAGTTATTGAGTTATCGAATTTAAATTGACGACGATAAAGATACGCTGTCACAGTGTCAGCCATACTCATAGCAACTAACTATCTGATGCGCTACTTATCTCGGTTTCGATTCCTGCATATGACAAATATTTGTATAAGTCATAGATGTTTTAATGTTGTAGTTTTCGACCACCAAAACGATCGACGTCCTACTGGAGTTCGCTTAGTTTTTAAAAATCGAACCTAATGGTTGCTAAAGACTGCGGTTACTTTTATTTTTAATCACTTATGGACTGTCTGAATATAATCTATACTATTACAAATAGTAGAATTGAGCATAACTTCAAACACAATTCATGAATTAACAAGGCATTTTCTCATTATTATAATAAGAAATAGCCGAGTTTCGTTGAGGTTCCGTTCATATCTGCGGTCAAAGCTATATTACAAATTGAACCACCAAACCTAATCCGCATTTCATTAATTTTGAATTTGGAAGCAAAGATTTCTAAGATTTGAGTTTTGAATAAGGAATATCATTTGTTTTAATAAAATAGTTTCAATTCACTGTACTTAATAGAGCCAGACTTAAAAAAGGACGTATAAATCGTTATCGCCAATTAATTTAGCTGAAAATTAGCTGAAATTTAGATACATATCACATAATTATCATATCACACGCAGAACTTGGTATTAAATAAAAGTCCTCGAAGTGGGAACTCCAGATGGCTAAGCGTTTAGATTTTTTTTATTAAGGAATTTTTTTTAACATTTTAGCTGCAAAAGGGTAAAATTTTTAAGGGTTATATTCGAGTTGGGTGTTAGAAAAAAGGTTAACGCTCTTATAAAAACAATAATTTATTGGAATGAACTTAAAGTTTATCTAGAGAATACCATAACAAAGCAGTATAATTTAATCAATCACTCACAACTACTTTAAACGCAAGTTGATTGATATAAAGACATAATCTTTGCGCTGTTTCTACTTCGTACACAACAAAAGTATAAAAGAAATACAATTTTGTAATAATAAAAATGTTTTTGTGATTACCAACAGGGGAAATAAAGTACATATATACCAGAAATAAAAGTACTAGTATTTATAACTACAAGAATTATAACAATGCAATAATAGTTCTTACATTCATATAGCTATACTGACTAGTGTTACACTTGCGACTAAAAATCTTTAATATTTATCTAAAATTCAATAATGGACAAATACCACAATTTAAAGGACTATTCAAAACCGCCATCTAAAGGACACGTTTAAACAAGGTAATCCTGACTTATGTATGTAAGAGGAGGAAGTACAGACGTCTTGTGTTTTCCAAAATATTACATTATAATACCTACTAATAATAAATACCTTGTAAAATAATATAAACAGGTAGGAACGAAGTTCCTTCGGATAGTATAAAAGCAACACATTTTTATTATTTCTGACGCGTGATTTTGTTTATGTGTCTATTTGTCAGTTATTAAAGGTCAATTCGTATCGTATGTTGATCTTGCAGTAGAGATCGTTTTTACGTACATTTGTTCGAAAATAACATGTGAAAGTCGTGGAACGGAGCATGAGTGCACTTCCCGCAGCACCGGAGTTAAGGTAGAGTCAGAAATAACAAAAATTTTACCTCCCTTATATTAGAGGCCGGTTATGTACATCATAGCCCATTCATTTTATAATTTCAGTTTAAAACTTTTAGAAAACTTAGGTCTTTTGAAGCTAATAAGAAAGTAGGAACCTATTCGATAGTTTATAAAAAATAATAATACATAAATGAAAAGGTAATAATACTGCGGAAATGATATAAAACAGTATTTCGGAGGACTAAAGGCATCGTACAATTCTTGTATGCTGTTACGCAGTGATAATTGTATATAAATGAAAATAATGGAAATATTTTTTGCATTACTGTGAAAATAACGCAACTGATAGCAATAGTGTAAATATTAGATTTGTTTTATACTAATTCAAGCTAAAGAGTTATATTTATTTTTTAAAAATTTGAAGTGTTTGTACGTTTAGCTACCTACTGTACATTATATTGTTTATGTTTTGAATTAAAATGTGAAATTATATGATGATAACTGTATCCGACAGTTAAAAGGTTTAGTTTCATTATTATTTTTTATCATCGTGTTCTACTATATTATAAGATATTTCTATTCGCATATATGAATTAAAGTTTTAGTTAATTAATTGATGACCAACAGGTCCTAGTGACCTATTCTACCTCCCGGTCTCAAATTCAATTTGTATCGTCATCCGTCAAATAGAAACGGGCTCTTAACCTCTTCTTGTCGACTTTTTACTATTGCGTTCTGAAATATTTACCTATCAATAACAATCACATAATGTTCAATAAATGCAATGATAGTTAAAATGAGATAGCTTATGCATTCATAAATTATGTTGAATATAATATTTTTTATTATGTTATTAACTTTAAACATTACTGTCTCCTTTCCTTGGTAAAATACGGAGGCAAATATTGACATGACATTATAATAATTCGACACGAATAATGTTGTAATGTTTACATTTTGCTAATACCTATTATCTGACTTTATACTAATATACAGAAATATTTTCTTTTATATACATAAGCCTGTGGTTAAATGCAATAACTATTAACTTATTCGATATATGAAATTTGATACTTGCATTTCACAAGACTAATAAATATAGTTTATAAGTAATTGAAATAAAATGGAAATCTAAAAGTTACTTATCTACTGAACAAAATTTTTAATTTTAGTTGCTACAGATATTTTAAATTACATTTTTCGATATTGTGCAGCTGTAATTAATACTAAATTGTGCTTAATAAATTAAAAAGAATATATATATATATAAATAATAGAAGGCTGTAAAAGTATTATTTTTTATTACTTAAATAAAAAGTATAGCACTAATCCAATCCTTAAATGATGAATTATACAAACGCATAGTTATTATTTTATATATAAAAACATTAATACTGATAATAATGTCTCTGGAATGAAATAAAATATCAAATAGATACAAAAAAAAGTGTAGAAGACATTATTATTAATTGTTCATTTTTACCAATAATTAAAGAAAAGCGCTGAAAAAGATGGTAGTCATTTTTAAATTAAGACTTCCAAATATGACATTCTCTTAGAAATATTAAGGCACAAGAATTAGGCAGAAAATCTCATTAATATTTTTTTTTCTATATTCAATTTCGATCAAATTGTATACTAATACTTTGTTTGTTCAATACACTTGAGAATGCTATTGACACCTAAGAGTTATTAAAGAAATTATATAAAATTTATATTATAATAGCTGGTATAAGATATTATATAAATAAATCGGGAACAAGTATAATTATAAGATTTCTGCAAAAAAAAATATAAACTTTAAAATTAAATGCTTATTAGTGACTGCTACTTAATAAAACTAGGACCAATCATTTAATAATTAACATTAACAATGAATTGGATGATATGGATAAACAAAACATATAAACAAGCCTTGTAATGGTTTTTTTTAAACAAATTTATCTTACATGAATACAGCCCGCCTTAATCAGAACACAATAAAATAATTTAATCGACATAAATAAACTATATATATATATATATATATATGATAAATTCCTAAATAAGAATAATTTCCTTCTAAATAAGTATCTGTAGTTCTGTTCAATAATAAAAACTTAAAAACCAAGAAAATTAATGACAAATAATTCACTAAAGAAATATACTCTTAATATGTACACAGAATGACATTGTGTACAATTTTATTCACATACACAGCCGCGCATTATATTGTAAAAAAGTAGGTACCAGATAACGATAATAATTAGGATAACATGCGAATTGTCCGTAACAAAATTATGTAAAAATGTTTAATAAATACGTGATTGACAATTATAAATAAAACACTTCCAATGGTAGATCTCTACTATAAAAATAAATCACTTTTTGTTTATGCTTATATAGCTGCGATTGGAACTTCTAATCTTATCAATTATCAAACAATTACTTATTTGTTTTGCAAGATGTGTAGAAAAAAAATATTTTGAATTTAAAGTCAAATGTATATTTTAGGTACAAATAAAAAATAAAGTCAATTACTGGACAAACATATTCAACTTAATATTATTACTTAAAAATTTAATGGAAAAGTACATGAACTTTTCTATGCCTACTTTTCATATTAATCTTCATCAAAATTCACAAAACAAAAATAATATTATCAATCATAAATTTCTAAAACAAACAAAAAAAAACTTAATATATAACAAATGCACAATTTGAATACATAATCTCTTGTAGACTGCAATGTGTATGGGACGATATGTTGAAGGTTTTTATATGGGGAATGGAAGATTGTATTTAATTTTGTACATTGTACCATATAAAAATCAGGAAAATACATATTTAAATTATAATATTTAATAAATACTGACAAAATTATAGAATATACTCTCTGTAAAATATTTACCTCGGCATAAGATTTGGTTATATAATTTATATATTATTTTAATTTCGAATAGTCAAAACGAATTCAAAATAGTTTATAAAGCATTTTCAGGAATAATTTGCCATCACAGAAATAAGTACATATTATTAACCACTATTATTTAATGCTAAAAAAATAGTCTACATAACAGATTACTCTAAATTCCATTCTATGCGACTATTACTATCAGTTTTAATTTTGAAGCCAAAGAGATAAACATTATTACTGTAATTTATTATCCAACTGTGAAACAATTTGATTGGATACAATTTTTGTAGCTACTGCTGCATTGGGTATTAAAAATCTGTCCATATCATTTATTAGTAAATTATCACCATCTGGTACACCATATTTAAAAGTTATTAACTCGGGGTGCCTCTTTTTAGCAGTAATTTTGACAATAGTCGAAAGTGGTCTTCTAGATAATACTTTAGCAAGTCCTTTCTTATTTGGAACTTCTCTCAATATAACTAAATGTGTTTCAGTGACAATAAGATGAGAATCAAACATGTAGCCATTAGATAGAACCTCTTGACATGCAAAGCTGTCAACCACATGTTGGCTTTTAAGGAAGGACTGAACTTCAACTATTTCATCTACATTATCTGCACTCGAAAAATCTCGTCGTGAGTCAGAATGTGTATCTTCATCTTCATCATTAATACTAAAGACAGGAGGAACATTGCGATATCTTTGTTCTTTTCTATCATTTGCTGAAACATGCCACTCACCATTGCCAACAGTGGAGTTGGGATTAACAATATATTCTATTAGTTTTCCCTTAACTTCTTGACTTTTTGCTTTCATAGCAGATGAAAGTTTGCTGAATAGTTGAATAGCTGGTATATTGTCTCTTGTTCTGTTAATTGTTGCTTTGACATCATTATCATTATTATTACTAGGAGCGCAAACCAAACAAAGAGATGGATTATGTTCTTCTAGGCAATCAGTCATATGAGGACCAAAGTAATCATGTATAGCTACAAATCCCCCATCAAGCATTGAAACATGTTTTATATTTTTCTTTAGGAAAGAAGCAACTACCATGTGTGCATAACTATCCTCTTCTGTTCTACCAGAACTAACAAAACATAAATGTTCACCTGCAGCAAGAGATCCTGCTGCTAATGCTTGACGTTGTGAATTTAGTAGCCCCTGAACTGCCGTATTAAATGCATTAGGCTCTTGTAACATTAAATTACAATCAAGATGAAAAGCAGTAGACAAATGTCCAGCATTGTATTGTTCGGCAGGGCGACAGTCAACCAAAAAAAATTTAACCGCATCAGCGTCGGCTACATCTACAGTTGCACTTTCAATTAATTCATGGACCGCAACTGGGAGGCAAAGAGCTTGTGAATACAATTTAGAATTTATTTGTAACCCACTTTCTGAAAAGAGTACTTCTAACACATCTTCTCGAAATGATAATGGTGTTTTTAATGAATAGTAATGTGCTAATGAGCAAAAATCAGAAACATCATTAGCCTCAAGGTCACTCGGCATTTTACTCAGTATTTGAACTATTGTAGTTTTATCTTCATTTTTCATTTGCAAAAGTTGCTCTCTAGCATTTATAATCATTATTAAGCATAGAAAGAAAATAAAGAATGGATCAGATCTTTGGAAATACAAATCCCACATAAAAAGAACCACTTCCAAATTACAAGTACCTGCAAAAAGTGATTTCAGCCAGGGCATGCAGTACTGTTCAGGTGTTATGCGTTTTGTATCTAAGAACGAACATAGCTCAGGGTCATGATACTGTATTATTAAACGCAATATATGAAACGGTACTCCGTTTGAAGTACATCCATTTGGAACATAAAGCTTCAAAATCCTTTCAAATAAATTATATGTATCTGATCGAGGCAGTTTTAAACTCAGCAAAGGATAAAGTATTTCTATCCAACCATTATTAGAATCATAAGTGAGAAACTTTGACTTACAATAAAATGTAAGAATTGATTCAATATCTGATATGACTGATAATTTTTCGTCATCTTCATTGTCTAGCTTTCTTACAAACTTTTTTACATTGTCTCGTAGTTCATTTTGGTTTGGCAAATCAAATATTTCATCAAACATAAGTAACTGATTACCCATTTCATGGCAGTTGAGACAAACAAGCCAGACATCGGGCCTCAAACTTTCGGGTATTTTTTTTCCTCTAGTAATGGCATTGATCTCTTGTGGTGTGCACCCATCCAAAATTGCAGACTCCAATTCAATTAACCTTGAAAAAATTTATCAAATTTTTTTATTGCTATTCATTTAGATTTGTTATATAATTGGTAATATGTATACATGATTTTTTTTTATAAATTATAAAAGCAGTAAGCAATAATATTATTACAAATTTTAACATAGATACATACATTAAAATAATTAAGATATAAACGTTTCACATAGGTGATTGCAAAAATCAGTCCAAATTTGAAATCGTACCTCATTATTAATGTGTGTAAGAGTAGCATATTGCTTTAAAAAATACGAATAATTTGATTTATTACCAAGTACTGTCATCCTCTGCAGTCATTATTATTTTCCTTTCGATGGATTCTAATAATTCGGTATAATCTCCTTTAACCACTTACGACCGATTGGGTCTACAAAAACTGTTTTAGGACATGTAAACAGAATAACCACGCTATTTAGACACCATCACAATTTGCAAAAATAATAATTCTTAACAGCAATATTTATCTCATGTACAATAAACACTTCATTGCGTTTTCCATCATTTCAAATTGACAAGTAGCGAACCAAAGATAATAGTTATCCTTTTTTTATGGACTGCACTTAGTGCATTGCCAATGACGAGCAGGAATTAAGAAAAATGTTCAAAAATTGAGGATAAAGAACAAGAAGAATTTATGACAGGATTCAGAAAAGGATAAGAAGAAACAAAATAATATATTTTATGACGAAAAGGAAAATAAATAACAATAAAAAGAACATGTCTGGGATATAATATTAAATATCTATATTATTATGTGCTGTGTGGCTACGGCACTAAAGAATTTAGCCACCCCCTCTCTTCCCGTGGGTGTCGTAAGAGGCGACTAAGGGATAACAAGGTTCCACAACAATCTTGGAACTTAAGAAGCCGACCGATGGCGGGATAACCATCCAACTGCTGGCATGTACTAATCACTAAACACTTGCACTCGCACTAATCAACGTGTAAACTAGCCTTAATACTATCGATATTAATATAACAACCTTTGTGTTTCTATAGTACACGCTAGGTGGCTCTGTTGTTCGACAAAAACGTTGCACATCTTCATGACGCTAAAATTATTATTAGTATTGCGTTGTATCCGTAAAAATTTTGCCTTCATGCGCCTAAAGAAAATTCACTTCAAAAAAAGCTGAAAAGAGCAATAAATTTGTCATTATTTGTGATTTTGCCATGTGGTTCCAAATGGATACACGCTATTCACGTTTTCTTCCCGTAGGTTTCTTAAAAAAAAAATCCAAGATATAACAAATTTCCACTAACAACTATGAAACTTTAAAAACCGACAGATGTGGTGATAATGAATACTTAAATGTACTGAGTTAAAATGAACACCAAAAATCAACAGCTTTCTAGTCCAACGTAGTGGACATCATGGCAGCCGTCGCAATAGCGGTGGTCATCAACCAATAACACACCAGGAAAAATATAATAGACCGAAGACGCACTCTACAGCTGGCCTGTTACTCCACCGACCTCAAGGTGCAAAGAGTAAAATCAAGGTGTTAAGAGTTACACATAAACTGGAGTAAACTGGTTTAGTGGAAATGGAATAAAATATAAAAAATTCACGAGGTACTCGGAAATCCACAATGGGCTTATCTAAAGTCCGAGCACGGTTTTTTTAGAGAATGGCAGTTTGACAAAAGGCACCCTTTCGGGCCAAAAATAATAAAGCAAAAAAACTAGTTTGGTATTGACATTTACCAAATGTCAAAGTGTCTTAACTTTTCACAATCATTTAAAAATAATAATAAATAGGTGTATCTAATCATAATAATACGTTTTGTAGATACATCATACTATATCATTCGTACATGGTGTATTCACATAGATTGTTCGCCCACGAGTTATTAATATACGACTATTGAATTGATTAAACATACAAATAATGTAAAATAATTAAAATATTTCTACTAATAGTGATATTGTTACGTGAATCTTATACTTTTTTAATGTTGTGCATTTATTGTTTAATATATTGTCGGCTTTCTTGAGCCAGAAATATTAAATTTAAAATAAAATGAATTGGCGTAAATTATTTCCTAATAAAGAAGCTTTTATAGTTTTTGTTTTATACATTGTTTTATTTGTATTTCAAGGTAAACTTATTTCAAAATTGAAATACGAAATGATAAATAATACGACAAGTCAATAAATAAATAAAGTGTAAAAAGTAACATAATATTATTTTCAGGTGTTTTTATTACTGCCTCAAAAACGGAAAATGGAATCTATGATTATAATACTACCCTTGTTGTATTTCTATCAGAATTATTAAAACTCCTAATTTCGGGTGTTTTATATACATACAAAAAAGAGTAAGTACTTAAATTTCATAAAAAAAATATTTTGTTTAAAAAATACACCCGCTTTTCCAACTTACGGTATTTTAATGTTTCAGGAATGAGCCAAATATTTTTAGAGCTGTAATTAATAAATATAGTCTCCTATTGTACTACTTTATACCTTCCCTTCTGTACTGTTTCTACAATAACTTGGCATTCATAAATTTATCTCATTATGACCCAACATCATATTATATTCTTTTGCAATTCAGAGTGGTAATAACAGCACTGATTTTCCAGGTATGTTTATTTAATATTATTCATAAAACGCAAAAGAAAATTAATAGCAATCAATATTTATCATTTTAAAATATACTATTTTTATTTCTCTTTCAGTTTTTATTTCAAAAGAACCTTACTTGCATACAGTGGATTTCCTTGGGTATTCTCACTTTTGGATGTATGATAAAGAATTTTGATGCAACAGCAATACAGTCTTCAGGCGAATCTGATATTTGGTCTCAGATATTTAACATATATTTTTTGTCAATTAATTTCCAAAACTTTTGTTCTTGTTTAGCAGGTACGTACAATGAGTATTTGCTTAAAACTAAAGGTGCCAATGTAAACATTTTTTTGCAAAATGTCTTTATGTACCTGGACTCTGTTATATGTAATTTCTTTGTACTAATGTTTAAAGGTGAATTGGGTACAATCTTTAATGACTTTGAGTCTTTAAAAGATACATTTGTAATACTAATTACAGTAAACAGTGCAATAGTAGGTATAGTGACTAGCTTCTTTTTAAAAAATTTAAATTCAATTTTGAAAACCTATGCCAGTGCATTAGAACTTATAATTACGGCTGTAGTTTGTTATATTCTCTTTAACATACTCATAACATGGTATACAGTGGTCTCAATATGTTTAGTCAGTGTTGCTGTGGCCATGTACTTAAGAAATCCTGTTAATAATGTTAGTTCAAAACAGGAAGGGAAAAAAAAGCAAGATAGTAAACCTCTTCTGGAAGTAGTGACTGATTAAGTTTAGTACAATGTAAAAAAGTAATGTAGGTCAACATTACACCATAAGTATTAGAAGATTTGCAGTGTATGAAAAATGATTTTAATAAAGTAAACATAGAAACATGATTTTAATATAGCAAACATTTTGTATTATTTTTTGTTAGATATAAATACAAAACGTGTTTATTTTAAATCTCTAAAATATGAATTGTGTTACTTTTGTTATAATGATTAATGTAGATAATATTATCTAAAAATGAATGAGAAATGTGATAAAAATAAATATTTCAGTATTTAAGTTAGTTGATATCACATACCAGTTATGATACATATTAAATTATATAAAAATGAAATAAATTTGATGGAAGTTGTGGTTGCACATTAGTCACAAAATTGGCTGTTACACTAACGGTCGCGTATTCGATCTCTACTCATGATAAATATTTCTGAAGCCCATAAAGATATTCACTGTTTTTTGGGCGCTTGTGTTGTATGTGTTTGTGAACCTCCGACACAAAATTATTACTGGAGGTCGTAAATTATGAAGCAATTGGTTACTTACCTACCCAGATAGCAAAATGACGTTTTAGGTCAGCCGTATGAGCTCAAATTTATGATTTGAACTTCAGATCCTACGTCTGATTGCCGTTTTTAAGACCATCTCAAGAAGTTGAATGCGCCGCCTAATGTAGACTTTCAGATCTCATCAAAAAAAGCTATCAAAGAGCCCTTTTTGCTAAACTGACAATGACCACATAAAAGACATTCACTTAGACGTCAAAAATTTTAATTTTTTTTATGTGTTCATTAAGAACTCTGAATTCTGAGCTCATTAAAATGAGCTACTTAAGACGTCATATAAAAGGTCTTTTAAAAGACTTCATACTTAAATCTTAATGATTTGGATTCTGACTGGGTATGTATTAATTTACTGATATGATTGTAATGATTACCTATATTATAAACTTAAAAGGTAATATTAGTTGTTAGAAGTAAATAGTCTATTTATAAGATTATTGAACTAGAAGAATTGAAGTTGCTATTCGACGTTTCCACCATAAATAGTGAAGGTTCTCATTAAATACCAGTATTACTTATGGTGAAAATATTTGTTGAAAAAAAAATCTTCATGTCCTTATAAGACTTTTAAAAGAATAAGTCCGAAAGTCTGAAATTTAAAAGAGTGTTTGATCTTTTCAGTTTTTCAGATTTATAATGACATACTTTAAAATGTTATTAAGACATGAAGACTTTTTAAGATTTTTTTAATACTTTTTCCAAAGAAATATTGCCACCACGGTATAGTACATTTTAACGCTAACCATTTCAAATTTTTCATTTCCGTTCTTACTGTATATATTATCCGTCAACCTGCTTTGGAGCAGCGTGGTGGATAAAGCTCTGATCCTTCTCCTACATGGGGAAAGAGGCCTATGCCCAGCAATGGGATATTACAGGCTGAAGCGTTTACCTATATATTTGTATCTCTCGTATATATATATATATATATATATATATATATATATATATATATATATATATATATATATATTTAGTCGACTGAAGTTTGCACATTAATCGCATACGAAACTTACCGAGTTACTATTTTGACTTTTGTCTCCATTTCTGTACGCGAGTCTTATTAGGTCGAGTAACGTAAAATAAAACAGTACGCGTTTGAAAACAGATGTGCTGCGTATATTTAATGTAGGTATTCGAGTAATGTGAAATGATATAGTACGCATCGAGTGAAAAATTTCATTTGGTTGAGTAATATTATGCGCAATCTATTTATGTAATTTCACATTGTATGTCTATTATTTATTGAGCTATGTCAAGAAATGTGTACATATATGTATTAATGTAAGTTATGCACGGATATATAATAAACAATCAACAAAAAATCGTTTCGTTTTTTAATCGACTTCCAAAAAAGGAGGTTCTCAATTCGACTGTATTTTTTTTTTTTTTTTATGTATGTTACATCAGAACTTTTGACCGTGTGGACCGATTTCGACAAATTTTGTTTTAATCGAAAGGTGGTGTGTGCCAATTAGTCCCATTTAAATTTATTTGAGATCTAACAACTACTTTTCGAGTTATATCTAATAATGCGTTTTTACTTGACGCTTTTTTCGTCGACCTACGTTGTATTATACCGCATAACTTTCTACTGCATGTACCGATTTTGATAATTCTTTTTTTGTTGGAAAGGGAATATCCCTAGTTTGGTACCGTGATAAGGAAACCAGGATCTGATGATGGGATCCTAGAGAAATCGAGGGAAACTCTCGAAAATCCGTAATAACTTTTTACTGGGGGTACCGATTTTGATAATTTTTAATTTAATCGAAAGCTGGTGTTTATCATGTGGTCACATATAAATTTTATCGAGATCTGATAAGTACTTTTTGAGTAATCTTTGATAACGCGTAGTTGCTTGACTATTTTATCGTCGATCTACGTTGTATTACTTGTCGATGTAATTGAAGTCGGTTTTTTTTTCGTTTGCGAGCAAACACAATTATCAATACTAGGTATCGAACGCCTTAAGTACCTACGACGAAGTTTTTGATCACTGGGTATTGTCCATATACAAAACAAAAATTTGCTCCTTCTTTCCTCCGTTTGTTTGATCAGACCTGGCCAGGTATGAACAGAAGACTTATGTCTGCTCAGATCTGTTCATGCCTGGCCAGTTCTGGTCAGACCCGGTCAGTTTTCATTTTTGATCAGACCTGAGGACTCATTTCTGTTCATATCTGATCAGATCTGATCATTTTTTCTTGAGATGTCCTATCTCATAAAATCTATTGAGCTAGGGGAAAGCAGGACATATTATCCTGCTCAAAATCTAGAACAACAACGTGCTTGCGATGCTCCTGAGTTCTTGTGTTGCAAGCATCTATAAACTACGGCTGCTGATACCAGTATATAAGTATATAATCTATGGCTGCCGACTTAGTCATATAAAAAATGTGTTTGGGTGTCCCACTCTCATATACAGACGAAGTCCAGAAACGTGGCTACCAAAAACAAAAAAGTCAAATGTCTAATCAAATAGTACCTAACTTTTCAACTGGTTAGTCGGCCAACGAAATAATTCTTTTTAACCGATTTCAAAAAAGGAGGAAATTCTTAATTTGACTATTTTGCTTTTCTTGTGTGTTAGGTACCTCCTAACTTTTGACTGCTTGTGCCGCTTGTCATGTAGTAGTAGTGTTGCATCTGAATTCGACTGAGATCTGATGAGAACTGTTTGAGTTTTCCCTAATAATGCGTACCTATTTAATGCATTATTAGGGATATAAAATTAAAATTATGTGGTGTCATGGGACACCAGGTAGGAACGAAGTTCCTTCGGATAGTATAGAAGCAACACGATTTGAAAAAAAATGTTGAATTTTATTTATTTTCTTGTTCTTGTTTTTTTTTTTTTTGTTGATTGGTTTTTAATTAAGTACATAAAAGTATTTAGGAAATTTAGTATTTTAGAAAATAACAAATACCGTTAAACAAAATAAATCAAACAAAATAATAAAAATAATAATTCAAAGTATTAAGTGAAATAAAAAAACATGTCTATTTATTTTTGTTGACAGTATAAAATTACATAAATAATTTTGAAAAAAGTTTACTAGTAATATTTTAGTTTTACAAACGTTATATTATACAGTCGTGTGACTGATATTACGTCACTTCCGTTATATATTTTTCTTACGGTTTTAGTATCACATTTTTTTCAGTTCGGTCGCCCAGACAAATGTCAAGCCTGCCGTAATGAACTTTATTCCAATAATTGACTGTTTTATAATAACTTTATGGCAATGAGGTCATCACTGATACCACATCGCTTCCGCCTCAATTTGTCCACGTGACGCTACTGCATTTTAGTAAAAATTAAAGTCAGAATTTAATTAATAAATATGAAAAATTTATATATTTAAATTCGCCTTTTATTGGCCTAGACGCTTTCCTAGGCAAACGACCTCGACGAGAAGCTATACAAAATATCGTGAGCAACAATTATTCACGTGATGAAAAGTACCTAGTGTTACAACATTCACGATTCACAACTTAAACGTTTACAATATGATTGTTTTGTTTGTATTTTATTTTATATACTTTTACTATTAATTTATTAAAAAATGTTTATTAGCTTTTAGTATCTTGGTACTTACCTACTATAAGGTACAACTGGCAGTCCGGCGAGACTTCCTAAGTTTTTTCTTATAAAAATATAGGTAATTAGTTAATTACCTATATTATTTAAGTATTTTATTCCTTTTAATAATTGTGATATGTACATTTACTAACGGTAGTTTGTATACATACTTAAGGATAAGTACTGAATTATTTTTAATGATAGCCGCTGCTTAGCTGTTAGACGCATAAACGGCCTCTTACTCACACGACGCCAATTGGGTCAACATGTAGGATAGTAGGATATGATAACTGTATGAATGCTTCCACTGTACGTATCCTATCTACTCTCTCCTTAAGAGGAAAGGGTACCGGAGAGACTTTTCAAAAATAGGTATTTGAATAAAATGTTTCTGTCGCGCTGCATGCCGCTACCGCGCCCCGCGCCATCTCCGCTCCGTTTTTTCTATGTGTGACTGTCGTCTTGTTAGTGTGCGTGCGCCAGCTATTCAGCTATTAATTGTTGACGATATTTTAGAATTCGCATCTTTCGTTTGTGATTGACTACGAATACATATACTTAGCGCATAGTGCTATTTTTCTAAATTTGGCTTGTTTTATTGAATTTGTTCTGCATCGTATTGCTGTGACTCGGCTTACTATTATTGGATTTCGTAAACTACTTATTATTATGTTTTATTATTTTGACTTGGATACTCTTTGTGACTTGATACATTACTATATTTTTATGGGTAATTATCGAAATACTTAGGTACTTTATTTATGAATTAGGTATGTAATTACATGGTTGAGGTGTGTGTAAGAATGGGTATTGAGATACATACATAATTATAGTGTATACATGTAGTATATAGTATAAGTGTAAGTATAGTATATATATGTAATGTAGTACATACATAGTATAAAACGTTTGTCTTAGTACCTATATCATTTGTCATGTCTCATGTTTGTCGCAGTTATTAATACATAGATACCTATAAGTTAGATGTATTAATTAACATATAATTGCGGCGATATAACAATGGTTAAAAATAATATTATAATTAAAAAAAAAAAACAAGTAAAGCCGCCTGCGTGAAGAACGACTATTATAAAGTCAACTGAATAGGCTGGAACAAGACAAAAATTCAATAATTACACAAAGATAGCTAAATAAATCACAACAATTTCACACATTATATACTGTACACGTACAAAAATCATGAAGGCGGCTTTTGCAATTCTTATTTTATTTATGTTTTTTTAGTTAGGCAAATTACGTAATCGATTCAATTTTTTTAAAGAGTGGTTGATTAACATGACATAACATAACAATACACTTTATTGTAAACCGACAGAAAATAATAATATGTATCAGATTGATTTCTAACCGACTTCCAAATAATTGTGTTTGCTCGCAAACGAAAAAAAAACCGACTTCAATTACATCGACAAGTATACAACGTAGATCGACGAAAAAATAGTCAAGCAACTACGCGTTATCAAAGATTACTCAAAAAGTAGTAATCAGGTCTCGATAAAATTTATATGTGACCAAATGATGAACATCAGCTTTCGATTAAATTAAAAATTATCAAAATTGGTACATCCAGTAGAAAGTTATGTGGTATAATACAACGTAGGTCGACGAAAAAAGCGTCAAGTAAAAACGCATTATTAGATATAACTCGAAAAGTAGTTGTTAGATTTCGAATAAATTTAAATGGGACCAATTGGCACACAAAACCTTTCGATTAAAACAAAATTTGTCGAAATCGGTCTACCCGGTCAAAAGTTCTGATGTAACATACATAAAAAAAAAAAAAAAAAAAAATACAGTCGAATTGAGAACCTCCTCCTTTTTTGGAAGTCGGTTAAAAAGGAGGAGGTTCTTAATTCGACTGTATTTTTTTGTATATATGTTACTTCAGAACTTTTGACGGGGTGGACCGATTTCGACTTGCTCGCAAACGAAAAAAAAACCGACTTCAATTACATCGACATGTAATACGAAAAAGGTAGACGAAAATATAGTCAAGTAAATACGCGTTTTTAAAGATACCTCAAAAAGTTGTTATCAGATGTCGATGAAATTTAAATATGACTACACAATAAACACGAGCTTTCGATTAAATTAAAAATCATCAAAATCGGTACACCCAGTAAAAAGTTATGCGGTATAATACAACGTAGGTCGACAAAAAAATAGTCAAGTAAAAACGTATTATTAGATATAACTCGAAAAGTTGTTGTTAGATCTCAAATAAATTTAAGTGGGACCAAATGACACACACCACCTTTCGATGAAATTTTTTTTGTTGAAATCGGTCCACTCAGTCAAAAGTTCTGAAGTAACATACATTAAAAAATTCAGTTGAATTGAGAACTTCCTCCTTTTTTAGAAGTCGGTAAAAAAATAGAAACCAATTTTACACGTCTATAGAATTCCTAAGTCGAGAAGCTTGAACAGTGAAAGATTTAGTATAAAAGAAAGAGGAGTGAGAGGGAAATTCAAGAAGTAAGCTTTCCTCATAATAAAGACTGCGTTCATGGGAATCATTAAGAAATTCAAATCGTCGCTTTAGATAAGCTGGTACAACAGGGTTAAAAAGAATAGAGTAAAGTAAGTTGAGAATATGCGTATTCCTGCAGAAGGGAATTGGGTGCCACTCAGGGCGTAACTACTGCCGTATCAGCCGTATCAATGATACGGGGCCCCCTATCTAAGGTGTATAAGCAAAAATTAGTAAAATGTTATCCACAATGTCACTTAATCTTGTGATTCCTGGAAAAAAGAATAAAAAAAATGTCATACATACCTATAGAGTTTTCACTTCAGAAATGACTGAAGTCTGAAAAGCAATCCCCTTTTATCCGAGTTAAGCGTGCGCCCAATAGTTGATAACATTCTGTATCGTTTATTTCGGGATTCAGTTAATCATTATGAACAATGAATTATTATTTTTTTATATAAGAATGGGGCACACAAGCAGACGAAGCCGTCTGATATATAACGGCTACCGTCGCCCATGGCCTTTAAGAGAAAAGATGTAGACACTCGAACTCGCTTGAAAACCCCCAAATTTTAGCAAGGTCATTCCACAGTTTGAATGTACGCGGAAATAATGCGCACAAAGCTCGCAAATTGGTTGTTAACCACTGGTGGACAATTAGTACCAATAGACTTCTTGACGTCGAAAGAATGCAGAACACGACAAACGACACTGCTCATAGTGCACATTACTCATCGCGTGCTCGCACCGTGGAATGCTCAATGGTGCTTTCCCCTCATCGTCAAGAGTTGAATTCGACGCGAGAAGAGTGCAAAGAATTTCCGCTTACTTTTTCGCATAATGTGCCAGAGAGCCTTCAGGTTCGAGCAATGATGGAAGTGTAGACTAAAAATAGTTACCTTCGACAGCTTTTGTAAGAGACAAAAGGCACGGGTTCCATTTGGAAAGCCCAAAAGTCTCTCGCCAATTCTACTAGTGTTTGAACTTTGCCCTAGCGATTTACTACCTGTAAGACCTGGAGGCAGCGTTGAATCTCTTCTTCAGGCTATGCGCCTGTGAATCCCCGCATATAGATGCGGGAGATTCATAGGAATTCACTAATAATATTAGCCTTACAGGCTGAAGCGAACGATCCCCCGCATCTATTGTTGCAGGTCAAGGCTGATAACTCTCCAGCTTCCAAGCTAGAGCTTACAAGCTCTTTAAATTAGCTTAAAATCTGAAATTTAAAACATTCATTCCATTGAGAAACTCATGGAATTATTGCCGATAAAAGTTAATTGCCTTACATCCAGTTTTCCGGAGGTTTAACTTGATGTTTTTCAAAACTAAAACTGATAAAAAATTACCTAAGGACTTCGAAGGAACAGGAACAGCTACAGCAGACTACACTCACTATTGTCTATTTTAGGAGGAAGTAATAACTTATAACCAATAAATATTTCACTTCAGCCTATCGCAGTCAACTGCTGGACATAGGCCTCCCCAAGTTCGCGCCACACATCCCGGTCTTCCGCAATCCTCATCCAGCCTACACCGGCAATCTTACGTAGATCGTCGGTCCAACGGGCCGGAGGACGTCCCACACTGCGTTTGCCAAGACGCGGTCTCCACTCTAGGACCCGTCTACTCCAACGGCCATCGGTCCTGCGACACAGATGACCAGCCCACTGCCACTTCAACTTGCTAATTCTGTGGGCTATGTCGGTTACTTTCGTTCTCCCGCGGATAGTCTCATTTCTAATCCTGTCTTTGAGAGAGACCCCAAGCATAGCCCGTTCCATTGCACGTTGAGCGACTTTAAACTTGTGGACCAGTCCTTTGGTCAGTGTCCACGTCTCGGCTCCGTATGTTAACACAGGCAGGACGCATTGCTCGAAAACTTTTGTCTTCAAGCATTGCGGAATCTTCGAAGTGAAGACGCGACGGAGTCTGCCAAACGCCGCCCAGCCCAACCGAATCCTCCTATCGGCCTCCTTCTCGAAGTTGTTGCGGCCTAGTTGGATAGTATGGCCTAGGTAAATATAATCCTGAACAACTTCGAGAAGGGTACCATCGACCGATACCGGTATCGGTATGACTTGGTTGTTAAACATAACTTTCGTCTTATCCAAGTTCATACAGAGACCGACACGTCGGGAGGACTCGTTTAGGCCGGCCAGCATTTGGCCTAACTCATCCAGCGTCTCCGCAAAGATGACAATATCGTCGGCGAAACGAAGGTGAGAGATGAATTCACCGTTGACGTTGATGCCCCGTTCCCCCAATCCAAGGTCTTAAAAACATCCTCTAGCGCAGTGGTAAACAGTTTCGGTGATATTACATCCCCCTGTCTTACCCCGCGCCGGAGGGAAATAGGTCTTGTTCTTTGGTCATTGACATGAACGGTCTAATAAATATTTATTTTAATTCAATGCAAACATTTTTTTGTGAGAAATCTTTACCCTTCATTTGCCCCCCCCCCCACTAATTTTGATACAGGGCCCCAAGGTTCCCGGGGTTCCAAGGAATGCTACGCCAGTGGTGGCACCACTTTTGATTGAGTTTTTTACGCAATTCAGAAATATGATTCTATTGCGAAGTCCAAATACGAATCGCAAAGGTACATAGATTCGACCAAATTTAATAATCTGCTCCTCAGTAATGTCAAGAAAACAACTAATCAATTTTTTACCGATGAAAAAAAACAGCGGAGGTTCTAAAGTCGCCACCTACCTATATTTATTTATGTTTGACCATGCATAACTTTTTACAGAGTATTCCGAAATTGATAAAAAAAAAATATATTGGAAAGAGTAAACCCCGAAGTTGTTTTTCGCCTAGGAGGCGAGGAAGAAGCGCGGCTCGCAGCTTGCTTGGCATAGGCATGGGAAAGAGCAGAGTCCTAATTTATTAAACTTTCTTATTGTATTTTTTATTAGTATTATGGTAATAATAATCATAATATACTTTTTTGAAATCCTTGTATTGAGCCCTTTAATTTGATACCAAAAACAAACAACACAGTTATTTACCATAATTATCATTGTTATTTGTTAGCGAAACCCTTCGTTAGCCCAGGTTTGCACAGTGTTACAATAAAAAACGCATATACAAATACGGTTCTATTGTAGTTATGAAAAGAGAAATTATTTAATTTTGTTAATACGAATTTTAGAAAATATCGACTAAAAATTACATCACTAGTGTATCGATATAATTATCGACTATGAGGCATCACTTCGCTGGCGTATATACGTATTGCTTTGACTCTTCCCTCCCCCAGACCTATCCCCCAAAAAGCAAGAAAGGGACAACTGTCGCTCAGACCGTTTTAGGTAGATAATTTTTGACCAAAACTGTGTTTCGTAGTCGACTATTTTCTCCTCAGAACATGGCAATTTTTTTTTTAATTTTTTTTTAGAAAATAAAAGAAGACTTCGGCTATGCCTCTATGTTCTCATTTTTTTGAAAATATTCATATATTTTTTTTAATGAGTGTTTGAAAATGTACAAAAAATTATGCAATATTTCGAGTTTTTGAAGTCTCCTAATTCCTAAGATAATAAGAATATGAAAAAAATCAAAACATAGGGGCATGGTCATGGCAGCAAAGAGTTCTATGTCACAAAAATATTTGATCTAGTGTCATTATCCAGGGAGAAAACAGTCGACTACGTTTGTATGGAGAAAGAGCCGGTACCCTTTCCTCTTAACTGTTGAAGCTATTGGTATTTTTATTTCACCAAAGTGTGCATTCCTTATCAGCGGTAGCTTCACTATCTATTGTAAAGTATAATTAAATAGCTCAGTTAAACAATATAATTATTATAAAATAACTGAAAAGTGCTTTTGAATACTACGTAATTCTTGAATAAAGGAAATTAACAAAGTAATTGATTCAAAGCCATTTTTTTATATCTCTGATATTTTTATTATATACAATCAGTACAAGTTTTGCGATATGCACTGATAGCCATCGATGTAACGTAGTCAGTCAGAGATTTTAGGCGAAATTAATCAACGGGTCTCTACAGAATTTAGTTACCAATATACACTAGATGCGTAGCTGATTCTATAATACATAGGTAGTAGATACAGAGAAAAATCACCCGTTCCGTCGAACTAGAGATAAGTACCTACGGATTATTATTATTATTATTTTTATGTCACTAGGTCGGCAAACAAGCGTACGGCTCACCTGATGGTAAGCGATTACCGTAGCTTATAGACGCCTGGAACACCAGAAGCATCGCAAGCGCATTGCCGACCCAATCCCCAATCCCCCCAGGAGCTTTGGTCACCTAACTCACCAACAGGAACACAATACTGCTTGAAAACAGTATTATTTTGCTGTGATCTTCTGTAACGTCGAGGTACTACCCCAGTCGGGCTGCTCCATATTTTGAGCAGGAAATTCCTGCTGTGCCCTACCTCAGTAAAATGTTATTTTAAACTAATTAAAAATTTAAATGTAAAAATAAAGATTGTGTAAAGAATTAATTTAAACAAATAGTAAGAAGATTATTTAGCTACTTAGGAACTTATAAGAGTAAAACTCGCTACGTCACTGATAACCATAAATAATAGATCATATCCGTGTCTCGGAGAGCACATAAAGCCATAATAATAGGCATGTTGTGTACAATATGCGGTCTTGTCCATGAAACGTTAGTATGATCGTTATGCTTCAGCTTGTAATATCCTGCTGCTGGGCATAGGCGTCTATTCCCATGTAGGAGTAGAATCAGAGCTTAACCACCACGCTGCTCCAATGCGGGTTTTCGGATATATTCCCTACTATAAGTAACGACCGCTATTAGCTGTGTATGATAACAAACGGGACCGACAGTTTAACTTGCTTTTCGAGGCACGGTCGGGAGACAAAGATGACACCCAATTCCACCCAGAGAAAGGAAATCGAACCCTTGACCTGTTTAGACGTATACACGTATCATTACACCAGAGCGTTTTTTTTTCAGTTTCGGCCTTAGTTTGAGTTTAAACCAAATCTGGGCCGAAAATTTCGGCCCCGCCGAAACTCTGTTTATCTGTATCGTGCGTTGTTCGGCTAAGTTAACCCTTCCCCCCTTCTCGCACCGCCGACTTAGGTCTCAAGAAGTGAGTCTATGATATCAAAATGAATATTGTTTTTTGTATGTATGTGTAAATAAATGCTTTAAGTACACTAGACTTTAGTACACTGTTACATTGTCCACGTGAGTTTCGGTTTCGGCCGACACTGAGACCAAGACCGAAATTTCGCCTTCGGTTTCTATCCTTGTTCTGTTATATATATTAGTAGCGGTAAAAGGTAGGTTATTCTAACTAAGATATAATAAATAGTTCAATTTATTTTCATGTATTTGAAGTTAGTAAACATGACTTCAAATTAGTACTTATAATTAATGAGAAAATATTTTACAATTTTAATCAGGGAATAATTCTGTTCAACACAACTTCTTTCTACGTCATTGATATGGAAATTACATGTTCGAGGCATTGAAATGTCCTTCAAAAGGAGAGCGCAAACTTTAGACTTTTATAGTACTGTACAGTAGATATGATACAATATTTAAACAATGACCATGTTACTTAATTCATTAAATAAAAATAATTACAAAAAATAAAACTACAAAAACAATTTATGCATTTATTGTACTGCACAATTTTACTTAAATATTATTAATTAATTTAACTAAACTATATAAATACTACAGAAATAATCACCTTATTAATATATATCTTGTCTTAACGAAAGAACCTGTAAAAAACTATATGGGTTTGTACAACAGGGTAGTGACATACTTCTTTCGATACCGATGAGTAGCTGACAGCACCATGACTCCATCTTTAATTGATAAGGCATACAAATGATTTAACATCACATGATTAGGTTCTGGTAGTAACGTAGGCTCACACTGCAACAAAAGTAAATCGTGTAAAATATTGTTTGTAGTTAAACTCCTCCGAAACGGCTTGACCGATTCTCATGAAATTTCGTGTGTATATCGGGTAAGTCTGAGAATCGAACAACATCTATTTTTCATACCCCTAAGTTATAAGAGGGGGCGGGGTTAAGAGGGTTAATAAAATACTATGAAATTTTGTGTGCATATCGGGTAGGTCTGAGAATCAGCCATCATCTATTTTTCATTCCACTAAGTTATAAGAGGGGGGGGGGGGGTGGTTGAGAAGGTTAATAAAATATATGGCAAAACAACGTTTGCGGGGTCAGCTAGCATATATATATTAATTGTTGCACTATACATAGTCTTGCCCTAAATATTGTTACAAAGAAAAAAACATTTTTTCTATTTCACGTAACAACCCAACAACAGCCGAACAGGTATGTCGATGCTAATTATCTTCTCCATACCTGGCAACCAAATAAAATAATAGGAAACCCAACGGCTGTACATTCTACGTTTCATACTATCAAGTCAGATTTTTTTTTTAAATAATTAAAAATACGCAGTCGAGGATTTTTTAGGCAACCCATTTTTTATATATTATCCAATATACTAAATTTATTATAAAACATGCTTCGTTCTATTATCAGCTAGGTGAAGATGGACTTAGGTTCGGATCTTCTACCACAAGAAATTTTTTATCTACCCTCCTATCAATGGTACAAAAGGTCAATTTGTCTTTATTTTATATTTTTATATTGTTTTCTATTGTTTATACGAATTTTAATCATTTTTTTCGGATTTCGGACATTTTTTTTTACTTTTATCGCGGTTTATTAGCCAAATCAAAATTTTATTTATGACTGAGCGCCAAGCTCTTTTTTTCGGTAAATATCACGACACAACATTCAATTACGATTAAAATTGAATGAAGGTGGTGAAATTTAGTAATTAATTAGTTACAACAGTGGTATTTATAAAAAAAAAAATACTTAAAACGCAACTGTTTTTGAGACGTTTCGTAATAATTAGAAATTGCATGGGGTAAGCTTTAGATTAGGTAAAACCGAATTTCGGGACCGTAGGGGGAAGGGGGGGGAGGGTGGGGAACGCTACCCCTGGTACCACTGTCACACCTCAGAACCCCATGGTTATAGAGATATCCATGGTTAAAGTTTTGAGGTTAGAAGAAGAATTTCGAAAGTTAGAGGAACGCTTGGCTCCGGCGCTGCAGGAAGTGCAGCCCTTCCGCCCTTGCGTGCGAAAGCGCGCGAACGAATGCGTAGAGGAGCGGCTTCGGCGACCAGCCTCAGCCGCTCCTCTACACATTCGTTCGCGCGCTTTCGCACGGCGGGCGAGGGCTGCCCTCCCTCCGCGCCTCCGCGGCACAAAAAAAACACTCTAGGGGCAGGACAGACCAAGACCACGTGGACAGTGGGGTGCTCCGATTCGGTTTTGGGTATTTTTCGAATTTCTAAACCTATATTCTAGCACGCAATGTTACTAATTTTATTAGAATATTATTATTATATGACAATTTTGACGGGACTTTTACTGGCAGATAGCTGATGTAGTAAGGAGTAACTTAGGCTACTTTTATTTTAAAAATTTATTTGTTTTAGAACTCAGCAAAGTGAACAATAACTTTTTTGTTAAATTCCACGCGAACGAAGTCGCGAGCACAGATATTTAAGACAGAGATTTAAGAAATACTGACAAAATTATATAATATACTCTTTATAAAATATTTAACTCGCCATATACGCCTTTTTAAGTTCCAAGGAAATAGTGGAACTGTGTTATCCCTTAGTCGCCTCTTACGACACCCACGGGATTTAGAATGCTTTTATTTTAGAAATTTATTTATTTTATAACTCTGCGAACTGAACAATAACTTTTTTGTTAAATTCCACGCTGACGAAGTCGAGGGCACAGCTGTAGTACAAAAATAGCAGCAGTAGTAAAATAAATGTAACGACACCCATGGGAAGAGAGGGGGGTGGCTATATTCTTGACGGCCGTAGCCCCGCAGCACACAATCGGTACTCGGGAAAATATATTCATTCTCCTGTATAACTTTGATAGCATGATGTACCTGAGGTCAGCACCATCAGTGACGAGTGTGTTACTTAAACATTTTCGTATTTTAATTTAATAAGGTTTGTTAGACTAATATTAAATCATACCAATATCAACGAAGGTTTAAAAATTTAATGTAAAAAATATTGTAAAAAAAAACTATACTCACAGTGAAGAAATTAATAAGTATATGAAAACACTGTCAATTTTCTTTACTACTATTAGCACTTAAAATAGAAATATAATAATTCTCTTGTTTCGATTCTACATCCATACAATTTATCTTGAATAGATAAAAAGAACACAATAAGAGTACTTCTAATACTTACAGATAAAGGGGTATCCTTGTTCAAAATTACTTGTAAAAGATGAGGTGGCAAAATGGGAGGTCCTGAAATTTTTTCCCACGGTTTAGATTGTGGTATTTCCTGAAAATAGATATCAATCAAATATACAAATAATATTACACAATAAAATATTCATAAAAAATATAATTTTAATATTAGCAAAGCATAACATTTAGTTACACTGTAACAGTTATATTTAACAGTACTTTACCTGAGAGTATTCAGTTTGTGCACCGCTATGTACTCCTTCACTATCCTTAGCAAGAGCTTGAAAGACTTCGAAATCAGACATTTTTACTGTGACCAAGTTGTTTTTAGAACCCATACCGTTGTCTACAACTTTCTGAAAATATTAATATTACAAATTGTATTAGTGCATAGTCACCATAACAATGTATAAACTATAAGTATATGTGTATTTTTATATGTATTCTATGTAGTTGTGTATGCTTCTTTTACATAATTATGTTATTTATGAATATGTAATGCTATGGGTTAGTTAACTGTGTCTCAACATCAAAATTCTATTATCAGCATTTGTTGTGTATCAGAATGTATTGATTGTGACTGTTGTTCTTTTTTTTCTCAACAATATCTCCATAATATCAATTTGTTAACTTTAGGAAAACTTGTTATTGGCTCTATTATTTGTTGTATGCTATATGATAAAAATTGTATGTAATAAATAAATAATTGTAAACAAAGTGCTTACCACAGTAGGGTCATGACGCCACTCTCCATCTACAAAATACTTGTATTGGTGTTCCCCTTCGGGCAGATCAATTATAGTAACAAAATCTCCATGTGATTTAACCATGGGTATAGTTTTCCAATCAGTAAAAGTACCACTTATAAACACCTAAAACAGATTTTAAGTAGTACAGACTGAATTAATTATCTGTAAGACACTGATTTTATTTTTTTCTGAATAATTAACAAAATTATGGTTAACAATTAATAAAATACTTTAATAGTACACAATAATAAGTACACATTCTACTTTTTCTTTAATTGTGGATTATTAAAGTATGCACCAGTCCTCATATGAAATAATAATACCCATACAATAAATAATTTACCTGCTTTCCTCCACCTTCCCATTTAAATACAGTTGGCAATACTTTAACTTCATCAGCATCTTTGTTATCATCTGTCAATGTATTAGATCTTTCGCGCATAATTGTTTCTTCCACGTCATGTTCTGGCACAGCTTTGGTATAATAAGGTGCTCCATCTTCAATATTGTTGTCATCTTCCCGAATACCACGGTCGTCGTCAATCTTTTTGTCAAATGTAAAAGCTTCTCCTTCCTTTGCTGGGGAAGATGAACCAACATCTGGCTGTTTAGTAGCATGATCTTTGTGCCACTCTTTTGGGTGATTGCTTCCTGCATTTCCCATTTTTTATTGAAACTTAAATATATTTGCTATTTTCAATCAATGTGTCACTTTTAAACCAGTATAAGTTGCCAAAACTAAAATAAATAAATTCTTAACAATTAAAAAGGATCAAGCTATCGGTAATATTAATAAAATACTTGACTTGATACAAAAACATTTTTATTTTTTACTAAACAATTGACAGTTCGTCTTGTCAAAAAAACGTCAATAATTTGTTTATAATTTTCGATGCACAACACTGACTTTAGGTCAGAAGTTACATAAAATATGATTTATTACTATCGGTAATGAAAATATATTTTAATGAATGAAATATATTTTAAAAAATTCATCATAAATTTCTGTTGTAATAAAGAAACGAAGATTTGGACTTTACTCATTAAATCTTCCAATTACTCATTGGAAGATATAATGAGTAAAGTCGTTAAAGTAATCGGTGAAATCCGAAATAGCTGAAATTTACTAAAAGGCACAAAAAGGCACAAAGAATTTTTAACAACAATATGTATGATTTGAAGAAGGATAATGAGTTTGTAAATACTAAAGATGAGGCAATGGAGAATGAAAGTGGAAAATAATGTTACTTTGATTTTTATTTTTTATAATATTGTTATCAATAAAATATAACAATCTATGTGAGTCCTGATAACTAAAATAATTATTTTAATTATACGAGAAAAATATGAAATCTGCCTTTTTTACTTTACCTACTATCGTCTCCTGTTTTTTAATTGGTGAGCTGCTGTTTTTTAGTTTCTTGGGATTGGTAACACAGTTTGACGTATTTCCTATTTCCATGTTATCTCTGTAGTCTGTGCACGTTTCGAACTAGTTATTGACATATTTATTTTCGTTTTAGCGACAAAAATTGTTTTTATTATCTAACCGAAAAAATTAAATAATATAGATTATAATGAATTATATAAATGACTTAAAACTCTATTAAATTATTTAAAAAAAATAATTAAAATCCCGATAAAGTTCAATTCGTTTTAATAAATAACACGATTACCGATTGACACCTATATGGTGCCTGAAATAAATTTCCAAGTGTAATATTTATATTTCTGTGTTGTAAACCATTTAGTGGTTGATAATTATTTAAATTGATTGACTATATCGGAGAAGTAATCATTTAATTTTTTTGCTTAAACCGGCAATGTACTGTTTGTGTTGAGAAAAAAGTACCTGAATTTTTTTTTTTTAAATATTAGAAGATAACTTTAAAAATGAGCGATGAAAAACAGCCGCTCCTCACTGGACCGAACACCCCTATCGACAATACCGAGGTACAAAGCGTAGAATTGGTCGCAAGTTCTTCAGACCGTACATCACCCTTTAAAGATGAAAAGTCGAAGAAAACAGAATATAACCCCATAACTGAACGACTTTTGGAACATCCTACGTCTAATTTTGACACACTAATCCATCTCCTTAAAGGAAATATCGGGACTGGTATTTTGGCAATGCCTGATGCTTTCAAAAATGCTGGTCTATTTCTAGGTATGTGTATATCCCTTTATAATTAAAAAAGGTCATTCTATACATAATCGGGATCTAATTTATCGGGTTTGAGAGGAGAGGGGGTGAAGCGGGGGGCGTTGTGTGCTAGTATATATACTACCCAAAAATGAATCGGAGCACCCTACTTTCTACGTGGTCTTGGTCTGCCCTACCCCTAGAGTGTTTTTTTGAAGCCGGAGGCGCAGAGGGAGCCCTCGCCCGCCTCCGCTGCGGCACTGAGCATGAGTCAGTGTGCTTTTGCACACAAGGGCGGAGGGCTGCACATCCAGCAGCGCCGGAGGAAAAAGAATTAGACCCCGATTGTCTAGACTTACCAAAAAAAAAAATATTGAGATATTTTTTATTTAAATTAATTTGAATTTTCCATTTTTATTGTGATAATAATTGCAAAAATTGTGTCATTCAAAATTCAAAATTGAATTTTAATTTATTTAAGTTGAACTCATTTAAAAAAAAAAATTGTCTTTTAAGGTTCAAAATTCAGTGAAGTATGAAATTACTAAAACTATTCAAAAACGAGATAATCACCATGTTTTTTATTTTTATTTTGCGGAACTAGATAATCCGGCAATTTTGATTAACTGTCAATGTCTTGTTCACGAGACATAAGAAAAAACATGCTAAATATCCTGTTTTCGCATAGTTTTAGTAATAGAAGTAACCATGTTAGTCTATAATCTTATAAAGTACTAGCGACCCGCCCCGGCTTCGCACAGGTGCAATGCTAATACTAAATATACTACAGAATATCTTTATTTATAGTGTGAAGCTAACTTATAGGATGGTTATTAAAATAATAACAACAACATTCAAATATGCATCGTTAGATTACACATTGTTACAGAATGTGTTGAAGAAATAAAGATTCACTGCTTGTTCCCCGTAGGTGATAGTGTGATAATATATATCCTATATGTTGACCCGACTTCTTAATTAATATTTGTGTAAATTTGAAGTAAATCCATGCAGTACTTTTTGAGTTTATCCCGGACATACATACAGACAAACAGACAAAAATTGTAAAAACTATATTTTTGGCTTCGACGTCGATTGTAGATTACACCCCAAGTATTCTTTTAAAAAAATATTCAATGTACAATTTTGACTTTCCTACCATTTTATTATATGTATAGATTAATTGTTACATGTTTACTTTATGCATACTTAGCTCAATGTGCATTTTTAATTTACAATAATTATACATATAGTAAATGACATGACATGGCTTAGGTGGCTTGATTTTTTGTGTAGTGATTATATTTTCTTATTTAGGTGTAATCGGCACTTTGTTAATGGGAGCGATATGCACACATTGTATGCATATTCTAGTGGCTTGTTCTCGTGAGTTATGTGTCCGAAACCAGAGACCTGCTATGAGCTTTGCTGAAGTAGTCGAAGACGCTTTTGCGATGGGACCCATCCCTTTACGGCCATATGCAAAAAAATTCAAGTAAGCTCAATTAAGAATATAATTTTTTTTATTAGTTTTAAAAAATTTGTATTAATTAGTGTGTAATAAATCCTTAAAGCGTCTGTAACCATCTGTAATAGCAAAATTATTAATCATAAAATAGATTTTAAAGAGGTTCTTATCCCTACAAAAAATTTGAATAGTTTTGAATAATACATACATACTATAAGATAACATCTATTAACAGGAGCAACATGGTTCCAGTTTTTATCCTATATAGGAGAGACATCAGTTTATTAAATATATTTGATTAAATACAACCTGCAGATATTGGTTTATTGGTCTCCAGTCTCGTTTTTTATGTACTCCATAATTTTTTAAAAGAAAGTTAATATCGAAAATTTCATAAATAAATAGATTTTATTTAAGATAAATGATAGATTTTATTAGAGAGGAGCAACGGTCACTGCACAAATTTGTGGCTGTTGCACTGGCTGTTGTGGGTTTGGTTCCACACATGACAAACATTTGTATTGGCCATACAGATGTTTGCCGTGATCTGGCTGTTTGTGCAATCCTTGTGGGTCTCCCCACCGTGCCTCGGAAAGCACTTTAAGCCGTCGGTCCCGGTTGTTATCATGTACACCTGATAGCGATCGTTACTCTAAGTAGGGAATATATCCGCCAACATGTATAAGAGCAGCGTGGTGAATTAAGATATGATCCTTCTCCTACATGGGAATGAGGTCTTTGTTCAGTTGTGGGATATTATAGGCTAAAGCGATTTTATCTATATAATTTGATAAAGTATTCTTAGGAGAACAGATGAGATAGTGTTTTATTACACCACCACACATTTTTATCCACAAATAAATACGATCCCTCTATTAAATAATTTAGATTACAAAGAAGTTAACATTGAACGACCTTGAAGTTGTACCTCTCGTTAATAGAGAAAAAATATGGCCTATATGGTGATATAACGGAATAAAATTTAAAGTATTATTGTGACAAAAAATTTAGTGTAAATTATTGATTCTTAAATGTTAACGACAAACGACTACTAAATAAAATAAGTAGAAATTTGCTTAATTAAATTAATGTAATAAAATAATAGTGACCGCACAAGAACGTATTATTCGGGACATGAAATATCAAATATACACAGTTAATAAATAAATAAAAAGTTTTCTTTTCAAATTATTGAACATGTATAATTAAATTAATGAAATAAAGAAGAATCAACAATCTCCCTAGAAATACCTAGTTCGATGTAACCTAAATGTCCGATGTTTTCGAAATCTCGTCCCGTTTAGCGATTTACTTAGTGCTATAACTGCTTACTTTATATATCTTTACGACAAGGCGATCTAGAACAATAGCTCCAAGATCAATACATAAACTATTAACATCGTGATATAACGCAAGCCTGAATCACAATCACGACCTCTGTCTAAAAGTATGTTCGTTTCGCTAAACTGTATCGGTTCAATATGATAACTATACTTTATGAACAGTGAAATCGAATATCTTATATTATATCTGTATAAATAAACAAAATCATTGTAAATTATACATATATGCGCATAAATTCCAAACGACTGCGGATACTTTTTTGTGTTCGTTATTGTCAGAAAAATATTTTACATTTGTATATAAATAAAAAGAAATTTAAAAGTAAAAACACAATACGGTAAGAATTAATTTTTAGGCAACAAAAATAAAAGTGTTACTATTATACAATATTGTTACCAAAATTATCGAACAAAAAAAAAGTATTCAAAAATGCTATACTAAATGAATAAATAACATTATATTATTACTAAAGGAAATTATTGATATATGAATCATAAAAATGTGAATGTCAGAATTATAACACTTTAGTTTTAACACCTAAAAGCCATTAATAAAAAAAAAAAAATAGTTTTTACACATTATTTCAGTTTTGAGAATACTTTTCATCGATAAAAAGTTGTCTATATCAGATAACTGTACTGTATTTGCACAAGATATAATTATGCGTTATAGAAACGGTTAACGGTTCCTTTTAATGGATGAACAATCAAGTGTCTCAAATCTTACTCATGAGGGTTTTATATTTTTAAATTAATAATTTTCAAATTAGGATGTTCCATCAAATAAAAAAAAAATGAATCACGAAATTGCGGGGTTTTCAATCGATTTCCAAAAAGGAGGTTATTAATTCGATTTTTTTTAAATTCTTGTTACCTCATAACTTTTACTGGGTGTACCGATTTCGATGATTCTCAAGTATTTTTTGAGTTATCTCTAAAAACGCGTATTTACTTAACTATATTTTCGTCTACTTACGTTGTACTATATACTATACTTGTCTATGTAATTAAGTCAGTTTATTTCATTTGCGAGCAAACTCAATTATGGTATTATGCTAATTCTACTACACTACATATTTTTAACCGACTTCCAAAAAAGGAAGAGGTTCTCAATTCGATTGTAATTTTTTTTTTTGTATGTATGTTACATCAGAACTTTTGACCGGGTAGACCGATTTCGACAAATTTTGTTTTAATCGAAAGGTGGTGTGTGCCAATTGGTCCCATTTAAATTTATTTGAGATCTAACAACTACTTTTCGAGTTATATCTAATAATGCGTTTTTACTTGACGCTTTTTTCGTTGGAAAGGGGATATCCCTAATTTGGTACCGTGATAAGGAAACCAGGATCTGATGATGGGATCACAGAGAAATCGAGAAAAACTCTCGAAAATCCGTAATAACTTTTTACTGGGTGTACCGATTTTGATAATTTTTAATTTAATCGAAAGCTGATGTTTATCATGTGGTCACATTTAAATTTCATCGAGATCTGATTACAACTTTTGGAGTAATCTTTGATAATGCGTATTTAGTTGACTATTTTTTCGTCGATCTACGTCGTATTACTTGTCGATGTAATTGAAGTCGGTTTTTTTTTCGTTTGCGAGCAAACACAATTTTTTTTTTTATATATTAGGAAAAACACTACGAAAAATTAAGTAACTCATTATTAGAGATAAATAAAAAAATACCTATCAATCTCGATTAAATTTAAGTGGGACTACGTGACAAGCACCACCTTTCGATTAAAAAAAGAATCATCGAAATCGGTCTACCCAGTAAAAGTTATAAGGTAACATAGATAAAAAAATGCAGTCGAATTGGTAACCTCCTCCTTTTTGAAATTCAGTTAAAAATACGACACTACTGACGCACAGAGGGTGATTTGACCCAAAAAGCTGGTCAAAATTCAAAAATTCAAAATTTATAAATATTAGAAAATTTTGCTACATAGTTATAGATAAGGACATAATGAATGATATACCGTAAACTTTCATTCACTCTTGCTTCGTTAAACATATCAATCAATCGTCATTTTACCGTCTCGTTTAGATCGTATTTGTTCTATACGGTTTGCTGCGAAAAACAATTTTAATTTATATTTTATTTGAAACAAGATTAAGTGAAACTGAACTTTTTTATACAATGAAACTTTATGCACCAGGTATGTGTAATTAATTTTTATTAGTAACTTGGTATTATATTGCTTAGTATCTTTAGGAACAAGTTTTTTTCTAACTACCTTCAACATATTATTTATTTTATTCAAAGATTAAATACTTAAGTTTTTTACATATGTTTCCCGAATGGTTCCAGCTTGTATTTTTTTTCTACTATTAACCTAATGAGTTGTGAAGAGAATTACATAAAATTTAGGTGCCACTAAGTGCCACTTTTGGAATGATATTTTTTTAATTAAATTGACTCTTTTACAGAGCAAAGTTTTATTTGCGTTCAGATATTTATTTACCGTATTTTATGGTTGTAGGTTCTTCTGGGTTAACTGTTTTATCAAGACACAGTATATATATGATGACTAAGAACATAAATGAGAAGAGTTTTAGCGAAAAAATAGATAAGGTACAAGAAATAATAATAAATAAATACAGTTTAAATAGTAAGGAAAGGAAAAAATTTATCATTAAATTTTCAAAGCTAAAGCCGGAAATGAAGTCACGGTGGATAGCTGCAAAAAGAACAGAAGATAAATTTTTGAAAATGAATCGAGATTGGCTGCAAAGGACAATATCAATGACGAGAAAAAAAATATCAAGTGTTGGTCGTCCCTCTAAAGACTTTGAAGACTTATCGGAGCGGGACAATAAACGTCGCGACGTTGATATTGTCCTTTGCAGCCAATCTCGATTCATTTTCAAAAATTTATCTTCTGTTCTTTTTGCAGCTATCCACCGTGACTTCATTTCCGGCTTTAGCTTTGAAAATTTAATGATAAATTTTTTCCTTTCCTTACTATTTAAACTGTATTTATTTATTATTATTTCTTGTACCTTATCTATTTTTTCGCTAAAACTCTTCTCATTTATGTTCTTAGTCATCATATATATACTGTGTTTTGATAAAACACTTAACCCAGAAGAACCTACAACCATAAAATACGGTAAATAAATATCTGAACGCAAATAAAACTTTGCTTTGTAAAAGAGTCAATTTAATTAAAAAAATATCATTCCAAAAGTGGCACTTAGTGGCACCTAAATTTTATGTAATTCTCTTCACAACTCACTAGGTTAATAGTAGAAAAAAATACAAGCTGGGACCATTCGGGAAACATATTTAAAAAACTTAAGTATTTAATCTTTGAATAAAATAAATAATATGTTGAAGGTAGTTAGAAAAAAACTTGTTCCTAAAGATACTAAGCAATATAATACCAAGTTACTAATAAAAATTAATTACACATACCTGGTGCATAAAGATCCATTGTATAAAAAAGTTCAGTTTCACTTAATCTTGTTTCAAATAAAATATAAATTAAAATTGTTTTTCGCAGCAAACCGTATAGAACAAAGACGATCTAAACGAGACGGTAAAATGACGATTGATTGATATGTTTAACGAAGCAAGAGTGAATGAAAGTTTACGGTATATTATTCATTATGTCCTTATCTATGACTATGTAGCAAAATTTTCTAATATTTATAAATTTTGAATTTTTGAATTTTGACCAGCTTTTTGGGTCAAATCACCCTCTTTGTGACGTACAAAATCAATAAAGTTAATATAACACTGTTTTTATTAGCTATATACACCTGTGTGTTTGTAACTGACTTCTTAGGACTTCGTTTTGAACCACTTCAAACGTTCAGATTTCATTTAAATTTAGTAGACTTATCGAGGACCAATGACTATATAAAGTAATTTGATAAGATTTTCTACTTTTTAGTTTGGTTTATTTTTAAAACGTGTTTTTTTTTTAGTTTTATTAAACTTTATTATTTAAAATCAATATACAGGTTTATATTTAGGTAATATACCGCTACGCATTTCAAAAAAAATCTATATTTTTACATTATAAGTACTATATTATTCTATAATATAAAAATGAGTCGCTGAATGTGTTGCTAAGCGCAAAACTCGAGAACGGTTGGACCGATTTCGCTAATTCTTTTTTTTAAATATTCCTTGAAGTACGAGGATGGTTCTTATTCTATAATATAAAAATGAGTCGCTGAATGTGTTGCTAAGCGCAAAACTCGAGAACGGTTGGACCGATTTCGCTAATTCTTTTTTTTAAATATTCCTTGAAGTACGAGGATGGTTCTTACGGAGAGAAAAATTCTAAAAAAAAAAATTAAATTTCCTGAAAAAGTCTAAAAACAACACTTTTCTATACTCCCATACAAAATATTTGTGATAATACTTATAAGTCACTGTTAGGCGATACGAAGTTCGCCGGGTCAGCTAGTTTATTATATACTAGCGACCCGCGGAGGCTTCGCACGGTTGTAAAAGCTATCAGTGCTCCTCTACTATATTATGCATGTATTATACATATAAACCTTCCTCTGGAATCACTCTATTTACTAAAAAAAACCGCATAAAAATCCGTTTCGTAGTTTTAAAGATCTAAGCATACATACAGCGGAAAGCGACTATGTTTTATACGATGTAATGATTTTTTTCTTTTTAATTTAGTAATATGTAACTCGACTTCTCACTAAAAATAATCTTGTAAAATATACTTCTTAAAGGATAACAACCTCATTAAAATCTTTAATATTTTACTTTATTCCAAATTGATGATTTTGATACACGGCGCGTTTTTAAAATATATATTTTTTTTGTGTAATAAACATTTTTTTGAGTGTGGTAGTTAAACATAATACATTCTGTAACTAATGAATTAAAAATGTGTACTGTGTGTTACTAAAACTTAAATAATAGCATGGGTGCCGTTGTTTCAGGAATATGATCGATATATTCCTAGTAATAACACAACTAGGATTTTGCTGTGTTTATTTCTTATTTGTGGCTACTAACCTGGAAGACACGATGCATTTTTTTGGCATAAATCTTAGCGTTTATACTTATCTAGCAATGATATTCATCCCAATGTTAGCTTTGGCTATGGTGAAAAACTTAAAATACTTGACTCCAGTATCCCTAATCGCTGCAATTATGACTGCTTGGGGCCTGGTGGTTACATTCTATTATATATTGCAAGACTTACCTCATACAAGCAGTGTCAAAGCCTTTGCAAGTTGGCATCAGTTACCTTTATATTTTGGGACAGCGATATATGCATTTGAAGGCATTGGAGTGGTAAGTCGAAAAAGTTTTACATGTATTAAAAATGTTTTTTTTTTTATATGGTATCTTTATGTATATTTAAAAATCAATGTTTGTCTGTATGTTATTTATAGAAACATAGGGTGTGCATAGTTATGCATTTGATCATGTCATGATCTTCAGCAAAGTGTTGTGATGGTTTTTGAGTTAGGACCACCAAAAAAAGTAGCAACTCGTACAGGATAAAGTTAGTGTATATATACAGGGTGTCCCAGAACTCAACGTCAAGCCGAAACGGGGTGACAAGATTAATTGTAACCATCATGAGAAAAATCAGAAATAAAATCTATCCCATGCAGTTTGAAAATTGTGGGCATTTAAGAAAAACCTAGAAATTTGGTCAAACTGTAACCATTTTTTGGTTTTTGTGGTTAATTTTTATTATTTTTGTTCATTTAAACTTTAGAAGCGGAATCCTAAATAATATTTCTAGAACCACAGTTAAAAATAATGACACAATTGCCCCAAGTTTTCTAGAATTAAGACTATTTGTTAAACTATCAATTTAAAATTTTCAAAATTTGTCGACTTATAAGGCCCTCCTTTAAAAAAATGTACTAAGGTGCCTTGGCAAGTGCCATTAAAAGTTTGCGCATTTAATCAGGATTGTAAAATGGTACAATACTTGTTAGTTTATACAAAACGAGTAAAAAAATAAAAACCTCTAGTCATCATATCAAATATTTGTCATATTGTTTTGAATTCTAGTTAGATTAAGTTATTTTCGATATTTAATTTTTATAGTCTTCGGACTATTCTTAAAATTGTTGAATAACTTAAATTAATAAATTAAGAATTACAGTATGTCTCGTTCATAAGTTTGAATTGTTTTTAGTCGTCATCATCATACATATAATAAAAATGTAAATGTAATATGCTTGTACACGTTCATCTCAGAAATGGCTTATCCGATTTAGATATGGTTTTCACTAATATATTGTGATAAGCTTCACGTAACATTTAGTGTTTGTTTCATGTCAATCGGTTATAAATAAATAAGTTATGCCAATGTAAAGAATCACGTTGAACATGTAAATACGCAAACGACCGTGTTTATAATCCAATATAAACCAAAAGGTATATCCAAAAAATGCTTTCCAGTCACTATTCCACGCGGATGATGTTGTGGGCACAGCTAGTCCTCAACAAGATATGTTTAGTTATTATAAATTTTACGGTCATTGTCTTTTTTAGTTATTTGCTGTTTATTGTTTATGTTTTTATATCTGTGCCAAAATAGTGATAGTAGCCAAAGCGTGATTTCAATTGTTTTGATAAAAAAGAAAGAGTTGTTTTCAAGTAAACAAGTAGGTCTCAAGTAACAGTAATTACAAGAGTCGGCCTTGCGTTATAATATTTTATAGAAATTAATAGACGTACATTAAAACATTTCTAAATTTCTTATCTCGAGTTAATATTTATTTTATTTTTAAACATGTTTTTGTAAAAAAAAAAATAGTAAATAGTCCAATTGTTTAGTTTGCGTGATTTCATATCGGGTATCCAGTTCCAATTAAACACAGTAAAAAAACCGGTTGTCACGTAAAAATAAGTATAATTATCATTAAAATACACGAATGACAGTAATGTATGTGACTCGTGTTTCGCCCACGGATTCAATTTTGCAAATTGGAAACAAAAATTTTGCTTTTTACTTCTCTCTCATTAAAATATAGCCTCAGTCGCTCAGTGATAACGTAGGATTTTCCTGGTGAAGGAATTTTCAAATGGGCCATTCCTTTTTAAATTTGTACATTACAAACAAAAAAAGTAATCTGTGCCACTTATAATATTTAGTATAGATAAAACAAATAAATTTCACCTACCAAATGAGATCTGTTTATTAAAACACGCGTTGCAATCAGTCAACCTCTATCGCTCGTCAATGTCTGCCATATTATCATAACATTAACAAAGCATTTTGTTAATAACAATATTATTATCGATGTAGAGCGAATCTTAAATTATTGCCTGTCTGGAAAATTTAGGAATGTATTTTAACTTACAATTAAAGTAATCTTCAAAACAAGTGTGTACTTACTTGGCTTATTTGTTTTTCTAATCTTAAAGAATAAGTTCTAAAACCACCCAATTTTAAAGTTTGAGGTTATTCTTTCAATAACGCGGACTTTTGAAACAGGAGCCAGAAATTTCGATTAATGTGACCGAAAACGTAAATTTTTGGTCACTTCACGTAAATTTTGATATTAAAGATAAATATTATCCTCTATTAGGGATGAATTTTTAATAAATTCTTAAAAAACGTTAGTGATTTAATCTAGTACAATAATAAATGCTTCAGAATCTTTTTTTAAATTATTGTTTGCAATTAAAAATAAGAATAAAAAAAAATATTTTCTTGTGTTACTTTGTTAATCGGAATGTAATTTTCTTAATAATCTTTTTTTATTATAGTTTATAAGTCGATATAATTTTTAATTCAGATTTTGCCTCTGGAGAATAACATGAAGACACCAGAAGCCTTTGGTGGATGGACTGGTGTTTTGAACACTGGAATGGTTATCGTGGCAGCTTTGTATACAGCTATTGGATTTTTTGGATATTTGAAGTATGGTGATCACGTGTCTGGAAGCATTACACTTAATTTACCAAATGATATGTAAGTAATTTTGTAATTGAAAAAATGCCTTTAGTGTTATTAAAATTATTTAAAAAGGGATGTTTTTTATTTTCATTTTGAGGAGCTCGATATTCGACATTATCTACAAATGTCTTGTTCACGAGCCTTTATTGTATCTAAGGAGTAATATCCCAATTTGAATTGGTCTGATTGTTAATGCAGTTTTCAGTATTATTTTTTCCTAACTTTTGAGCTTTTTAATAGCCTTCAAAAAAGGAGGAGGTTATAACTTTTTACTGGGTGGACTGATTTCGGTGATTCTTTTCTTAATCGAAAGATAGTTCTTGTCATGTTGTCTTATTTAAATTTAATCGAGATCTGATAAGTAGTTTTTGAGTAACCTCTATTTAATCGTCTACCAACGTTGTGATTCTTGTCGATGTTATTGAAGTCGGTTTTTTTTTGTTTCGTCCATATGGGGGGGGGTCTATGTTTTGCCGATGACACGGGGGCCGGGGAGGTCTAGATGGTAGTTACGTCAGCCATTTTTTTATATTTTTGAATAGATTAAAAATACGTGTACTAATGTTTTCGTACGCATAGGGGGGGGGGGGGTCTTGCTGACTTTCATTGAGGAGGAGGTTGGAGGAGGGGATTAAAAATTAATGAAATTCTGCCTACATAATACTTGAATGACTTAACTATAAATTGAAATATCATTTCATTAGGCACAAAAAATAATTTATGTTTTGAAAGCGTTTCTGTAACACTCAGTTCACATATATGTCTGATATAATAGATTATATAATGTTTCATAGGTTAGCACAAAGCGTCAGGGGCGTGATGGCTGCGGCAATATTCCTCTCGTACGGCCTTCAGTTCTACGTGCCAATGAACATCGTCTGGCCGTATATTAAAACTAAATTGAGTTCTGAAATGGCTCTTGAGTACGGCGAGGCTGTGACACGATTCGTTCTCATTTCCATCACATGTACGTATTTGCAATAATTCAATTTCTAAAGTCTATTTTTCTAGAACATCCCATTCATAATTTTATACCTAAGTTCAATTTTTTTTTACTTTTATTTATATAAATAAAAAGGAATCGCCGAAGTATAGATATGTATGCGCCTAAATTCCAAACGAAACCACGAAATTGAAACCATGGAATTGAATATTTTTTGTTTTTGTCGGGACAAAGTTTATATAAAAAAATATAATAAAAAAGAAATCGATATTTACACAACAAAAAAAGCAGTACGAAGTTTGACATTTCTATTTCAAAATCTTGTTTCCTGGACGTTTTTACTTTGCATATACCTATTTATAGAATAGATTTAGGTATATTGTTCACACGAATAATAAAAGAAACGTGATATCTAGTAATACATAACATTATGTATTTGTGTGTTAAATAATACTTTATTAACACTATCATCTACATATCCGTTTTTTATTCATTGTTCTTCTCATGCATAACTGAAAACGCAATGTTCAGTCGGATGCGAAATACACGTTTGTATAAACGATGAAATCTATTCATCGTTGTTGTACATTTTTGTACAAAGTATGAGTCACGTTTTAATACCATACTGTGTATGATATTTATATTATGTAATGATAGCTACGGTATGCAGTTTTACTTGCTTAATCTATCATGTGTGCTGTGACAAACACAGTAAAGTCAAAGTATATTATAGTCTTCTTCTTCTTCTTTGACTTTAGCACCCTTGCGGAATTGCCAGTATCAGAGTAGATATATTATAGTCTATTCGTGTTAAGAAAATAATCAGTCATCGCTGTCACTTACCTTAGTAACGTCAACATTGATCAATTAAATCTTAGTACATTAGAACCCATATGTATGTGAATGGAAATCTTTCTTTAATGGTTCAATTTGAACATAACGTTTTAATTTTAATAAAAAAGTATATTATTAAATTGGTCAAGGGGCGTGCCTAAGCTAGGTGACAGCGATGGCTTCCTATTTTACTAACGCGAATAGACTATAGGAGTTATATTGGATCTCTACGAGTTCAGAATCGGGAAATCTAGGTTATCTTATACCGTTCTTTGACCAGTGAATTGGAACCAGCAAAGAAAGGTGAAAGCAATTCTCCGCCGACAGACAATTCATGATGGTAGCTGTGCAGGTGATGTTTATTATCAAATAAAATAATTTATTTTTGACATATTTATAACTATTTCAAACGAGAATAGAAAAACAAGAAAGTATCGATGAGAAGACTGAGTGATTCTATTTAATCCTATTTTTTTTTCAATTAATTAAGATTCAACGAAAACTACTTACATATTTAGTTGTACTTCACTGTTGAAGAAAAACAATATATATACATTAAAAAGTAAAAAGAACCGAATGAACCGTGATTTCCGGTTCCTTTAAGACAAAGTACTGAAAATCCCTGTTTTCAATAACAGACTGGTTCTGGGAACCCTAATCTCCACATACTAATAAAAAGTTGTTTCATGTTGATAATATATACTCTATAAATAGGGGTTGTCTGTAAAAAATCACTATTAGTGATAAGACCGCCTTTGCACTTTGTTTAGTTTGAATGTTATTTTATTAAATGTAATTTAAAAATGTGCAATAAAACATCACATAAAGAAATAAGTGTACAGTTCGGTAATTTTTCGTAAAAAAGTATAGAATGGTTATAGCAAAAATCCATCTATAATCACAAACTTCCGCAGTTAGAATATTATGATTTGTTAACCTTTGGTTGTATCGTTATTACACTTGTTGCCTTCAAAGAGAAAATGTATTACTTTGGAAGGGTTTCTTCGTATCTAGGCATTACTTTGTGTATCGATAAAGTCAAGGCAATGTTAGTGTTGTGTATAATGTGTGTAATAGCTATTTACTGTTACGCACTTATGTTACATTCATTAATACCATAATATATATTACAAAACACGTGTTGTGGACGAGTCTAATGATCATTTTATTCTTAATATTTTTTTTATGGCAATCGTGTAATTTTGAGGCTTAAATCTTTGTAAATACTAATTTTAATGACACAAGTAGGTACTGTAACATTTTTTTTAATACCGTACCACTAGTAAATGTTAGGAAATAGACAAATCAATTAGTCAAGTCCACTTTTCACAAATCCATTTGAAAGTAAATTCGTTGGTAACATTTTTTTTTAAATAGGGACACAGGGGGTACAATACAATACAAATTTACTTTATTGTACAACCAGAAACAATACATGTAACATAAAATATGCAAGAAAAAATAACAAAAAAATAAATGTAAAAAAGGGGGTTTGAAAAGAATTAAATTTACTCTCAGTAGCTGGAAAATTTTGTAAAGAAATTTTAAGTTTTTTAATGATTGCTTTTGTAAATTACGCCTTGAAGTGCTGTCACGATTTTTCGTTTTTTTTTTTTTACAATATTTAGTAAATTATTTTTATAAGTATATTTTGGCCCAGATCGCGCCATGTATCAGACAATATCTCAAAAATCTATTTTTTGGTTATTTGATTACCAAATTGCATATTTTTTTATCACAAAAATTTAATTCGAATGTAACGTCACGAGAATCGAAAAATATTGTTCTCGGACGAAGCTGCACGATACGTTTTTAAGTAGTGTATCTGTTTTATATGTGACATAATTTCAGTATGAGTAATTTCATTTCTCGTGTGTACCTACTGTGTTTAATCATTTTCTCGTAGCCGAGCGCATGTTAATATCAATAAAAAATGTTTTTTTATTGAACAGCGGTCGTTTATCGGGTTAATTGTCGTGAGATATCGGGACTTTTATTGCATAACATAACATAAATGAAAATTATCTTGCCTTGATACAAATTTAAACGTGATGCTAATTTCATTAAAATTTTCACGTGTATTTAATGATTAATTTTAGAGCCTAGTAAATTAATAAAGGAGGGCTATATGAAATACCATATGAAATGTCATTTTGGGATGAGACTTGTATGTAACTACCTACCTAGTCTACATACTATTACTTAGGTACATGTAAATGTAATACTCTTTTAGGGTGCCAAACCTTCACGTAGCACACCTTACTTGTAGGAATAAATTGTATAAGGAAAAAACTTAGGAGTAAGAAAAAAAAAAAAAAAAAAAAAAAAAAAAAAAAAAAAAAAAAAAAATTACTAATAATAACATAGGTTAAGTGTATATTGTAAGTAGGCCAAGTAGGCCATAAGTGTACATATACGTTAGCTAGACAATAAGTGTACATATATTATAGATAGCAAGTAAGTGTATATATAAACATAGATAATAATAATTATTATAATAGTGACAACAATAATTAAAGTAAGGCGCAATATAATTCTATGTCTTTTTGCATGTAAGATATCAATTAAGTTTAGCATAATTTTGGTCGGTGGACTCACGTCTGCATTAGGGATACTAAGATAGAATAATTAGGTCTCTTAGTGTAAGCTGCAGTAGTGTAACAAGTAAACGATCAGTAATAAAACTAAAAATCGGAATAACAAAAGCATGGGCACTTTAAGCCTGTGGACATAACTTTACTTAAAAAAAAAAAAACCTTCACGTAATAGCATCTTACAGCCAATGTGGCAATCTCATTCATCCCGAAGTAAATTTCCACTTCGTGCCTTATCGTCTTGTAAGTATAATAAATCATATTTAGTACAAACGCGTAATAGATATATTGAGTATATCCAGATTTCGAAAATGTACTTGAATCAAAACTAAAATGTTTTCGTATACATAAATAATTATGTAATTTGTAGACTTTGAAAGCTAGTTTTTTTTATTCGTTTATATTAATAATTATTTTTATTTATGCGAATATATTTGAATAGTAAAACTGCTGATAAGCAATAATTTTAAATCATTAAATTCACTAAAAACATTTGAGCTCCGTTGAGTGTGTTCAAACATCATCATCAAATTATGGCCACATTTTTATTGGATTACTTAGGTAGGAGTAACTTTTAAACAGGAAAACAAAACTACTCAAACTCTCAGAAATTCCTCGATTTTTACAATTTCATCATTATTACATCATACACCATATAAGACTACCTTTAAACGATAACGAGCTTAAAAAAAAAACAATAAACTTTATTCCTGATGAAGTTATGCTGATATATTTTTATTGACAATAGATTACGTAATAGTAATCTATACAAATAAATAATATTGAAGTGTCTGTTTATAATATTAAAATAACCGCTTTTTATTATATTCATATGGATTTATAGACGGTACATATACCAAAATAACATTTTTTACAATTTTTGTCTATCTGTCTGACTGTTTATTCTGGCTTGTCTTGGCGAGAGTTACTCATAGTAGGGAAGATATCCGCCAACCTGCAGTGGAGCAACAAGTTTTATTAGCTCCGACCCTTCTACATAGAGAAAGAGGCCAATGCCCAACAGTGGAATGTTATATGCTGAATCAATAAAAAACAATGAACTAAAAGGTGTTTTTGTTTCTCTTAAATAGCAATGTTTTACAAACAACAATTAGGAAGTTTACTTGAAAAATAATTATAATAAACTTTTTTTTATATTATAGGTACAGGAATTTTTACCTTTCTACGATTGAAATTTGAACGAAATTAATATTTCTCACGCTACGTATTTTATTGCTTTCCAAGATAAATGGTAGCTCTTAATTACTCGTCAAATAGGAAATATACTCTCTGATAATAATGTAATTGTTCTACGCGCGGAAAAGACCCGAGACGGTGTGATAAATTATAAGTAGCAATCAGTTCGACATATGGCAATTTGTATTGTGTTTATATTAAAAAATGTAAAATTCAATTAAATAAATACAAATCTCATTCAATAAATACAAATAAATAAACCATCAAAAATACTTTAAACCGACTTCCAAAAAAGAAAGAGATTCTCAAGTCGATTGTTTTTTTTTTTTATCGAAAGGTGGTGCGTGTTATGTGGCCCTATTTCATTTTAATTGAGATCTAACAAGTACTTTTTGAGTTATATCTAATAATGCGTATTTACTTGATTATTTTTTCGTCGACATACTTTAAATATAGCGCATAACTTCACGGGCAAACCGATTTTGATAATTCTTGTTTTAATCGAAAGCTGATACTCGTCTTGTATTTCTATTTAAATTTGATCGAGCTTTGATGTTTACTTTTTGAGTAATCGTTGATGACGCGTATTTATTTGACTATTTTTTGGTCTCTTACGTTGTATTATTTGTCGATGTAAATGAAGGTTTTTTTTTTCGTTTGCGAGCAAACACAATTATAACATCGATAACATTAAAAAAAGTCATTCATAAAATTATCCTCTCTCCTTACTAGCAGCAGCTACATTTTTTTGATCACATGTTTGCGTCAAAAGAAAACCAATTGAGTGAAACATGGGAATCGATTCAAACTTATCGTTAAAATTTCGAAAATATACTATCGAAAAAAAAAAACAGCAGTGCATTTGTGTTGCGAAACGCAAACGACAAATTACCTATAAATTTTAAAGAGTTAGTTTTCAAGTTATTATAAATATTTGTAGCGAATTATCTGAGGAATACTTCAATAAATATAAGCAAATATTTTACGTACTGATTACAAACCAGTGTCAGAAGGTCGTCCACTTTTGTGTGGCACGTGTTAGAATTAAACTTTTTAATCATTTCCAAAAGAAGAATAAAGACAAGTTTTATTTTTTGCTTTAGTTATAAATTGAATAAAAAATTAAATTAGAATACGTAACCATTACTACAGATACTACAAAAATGTCTACTGTTTTTAATTCCCGTGAATTAAAAAAAAAAAAAAAAACTAAAACCTGCACTTTTATTTTTTTATTTATTGATTTTTTTTTTTTCGTAGAAAATAACGAATATAATTTAGAGTAATACAAATATGAATTAGTCGATTTCAAGAACGTTATTTTGAAAAGTATATTCTGTAGTCGATTCATAATTAAAATAGCTACGTTAGTGCCGTCGAATTCTGTAATTTAATTACGTTATCATAACTCAAAATAAATATATTAATTTATCCTCTTTTATTTTTATATATGTTCAGTTATATTTAACTTTACACTGAAATCATATTAAATTAAAACAACAATTGACCTCTTCATTTTATTTATTATAGTCCATTTTGAAAGTGCTCTGTGCCTTTGACCAGACCCAGCTAGGATTATGTATTGCAATGCTCTGAATCTATTATTCAATAATTCAAAAAACCCTTGTGTTATATCATCATCATAATCATCATCATCACATCAGCCTATCGCAGTCCACTACTGGACATAGGCCTCCACAAGTTCGAGCCAAAAATGGCATAAACTCATGAATTTTGCCCATAGTCATCACGCTGGGCAGGCGAGTTGGTGACCACAGGGCTGGCTTTATCGCACCGAAGACGCTGCTCCTCGTCTTCGGTCTGTGTATTTCAAAGCTAGTAGTTGGATGGTTATCCCGCCATCGATCGGCTTTTTAAGTTCCAAGGTGGTAGTGGAACTGTGTTATCCCTTATTCGCCTCTTACGACACACAGGGGAACGGGTTGTGTTATATAAATTATATTAATGTGTTACTAAATGTAAATCGTCAAAAAAAACTCATTTGTGAGGGTTGGTTGCGATTTTTTCTCAAGTGTTACATAAGTATAAATAATGCGCATATTAATGATGATCTCAACATAGGAACAGAGGCTATATTTATCGGGTCATATTTAGCTGTTACGCGTAATTTTAAAAGGTATTAAGAAACCTCGTACTTAAGATAGATCAAATGTCTAGACAAAATTAAACTTCTGAATTCAACTATATAGAGCAGTGTTAGCGAAGAAAACTAAATAATACCTGATAACAAATACCTTATATTGTCAATTATAACAGATTCTGTCGTAAAAAGTTTTCAATAACTTGCTTGAATATACATTATGTCTGGACTAACCGCATACAACTGAATGTGTGTGAGACTTAGCGCATTGCGCGGTGCGCTGTGAGATTGTATGCATTAATTACAACAAAAATATTTCAAGAAACCATAAAGTGGCAAATTACGAATTTATATCACTTTGGTATATATCAGTGCGTTATAACAACAGGCACTTTATAATAATACGTTTGGTTGTATGCCACATAACCTCTTTATCGATCCCGATACCAATAACAACCTGTTCGATTTTACGACAAGCGAGTATTTTCCGTTAATGGCATACTCGTAGGTATTGTGACGAAATATTCTATTTTTTTTTTGCATTTTATAGGTTTGTAAATGTTGTAAATTTTTGTATTACTTAACGCTTCAGCCTGTAATATCCCACTACTGGGCATAGGCCTCTTTCCCCATGTAGGAAAAGGATCAGAGCTTAATCCACCACGCTGTTCCAATGCGGGTTGGCGGATATATTCCCTACTATGAGTAACGATCGCTTTCAGGTGTACATGATAACAACCAGGACCGACGGCTTAACGTGCTACGAGGCACGGTGGGGAGACCCACACGGATTGCACAAACACCCAGACCACGGCAAATACCTGTATGGCCAATACAAATGTTTATCATTTGCGGGGATCGAACCCGCAACCGCCAGCGCAACAGGTACAATTCATGGCTGTGACCGTTACGCCAACGCGGCGTCACATTACTTATGGAGTTTGCGTTATATTACATATGAAGATTGAATAAATAAATAAAAACAACGATTCTACACACAGCTCAATAAAATAAAAATATAATAAATTTTAAGTTTTTCAGTCGGTTTAAATCAGACGAAGCTCCAAACGTTTACGATTTAAACGTGACCATGATTGCTGTAAAGTATCCGAACCGTCGAATTTAAAAAACTTAATAAACCACGATAAAATTCGAAAAAGTTGTTTTATTATAAATGAGTGAAATTCGCGTAAACATTAGAAAACAATATTTGAAACTTTTACTTAGTGATTCGAAAGTCTATAAAACCAAAATGCGTCACGATAAAAAAAACCAACACATAAATGTATAGGAAAGAATGAGAATACATTTACTACCTAAAACGCGTAAGCGACGCCTTTTGCATGGCGTTTACGACTTTTTTTACGAGATCCTGATCATCATTGATAGAAAAAATCGCAACGGCCTACATTCCTACTATTTATTATTAATTTTAACTTTTGCCGAGTCTAAATGAATTTGTAAGAGCTTTTACACTGAAAAGCACATGTCAATCCACGTTTACGATGTCAAGGTAGATATTTTTTGGTTGTCGCCGCATCATTTTATGAAGATCGGTTTTAAGTAATATCTTAATATCTATTGCAAACCGTTAGATTGACTGTAACTTTTTGACAGTTCAAAACAAGTACTAAAAAAATTAAAGTTTGGTAAAACAAAATTCATTAAAAAGCAAAAAAAAATATGTAAATTAAAATATTGCGTAAGTATTACGTGTTTAAAATAAATAATAATGGTCACCTCTCGTTCTAATTAACCTTTAGTCAAGATATCAAAATTTAATAATTTACCCCATCAAACAACTCGTTAAAATTGACCTTTCTTAATCTTATCAACGAACAGTTTAGGCTTTTAAATGAATAACGGAATCAAATAAACAGCCTAACTCACCGACATAGTAGGTATGTGATTTAATATTTTACTTATATGTTTGATAAATTTAATTCTCGCTTGTATAAAATTATTATTTTAAGCAAGTTCAAGTGGAATTATACTTTTTTGGGCACTATTTTATACTCGGCGCATGTGTGCGTGCGCGCGTGTGTGCGTGTGTGCGTGCGTGTGTGCGTGCGTGCGTGCGTGCGGGCGTGCGTGCGTGCGTGCATGCGTGCGTGCGTGCATGCGTGCGTGCTTGCGTCCATGCGTCCGTCCGTCCGTGCGTCCGTCCGTCCGTGCGTCCGTCTGTGCGTCCGTCCGTCCGTGCGTCCGACCGTCCGTGTGCCCGTCCGTGCGTCCGTCCGTCCGTGTGTCCGTCCGTCCGTCCGTCCGTCCGTCCGACCGTACGTTCGTGCGTCCGTGCGTGCATGTATGTGTGTGTGTGTGAGTGTGTGAGTGCGCGTGTGCGTGCGTGTCCGTGTGTGTGTGTGTGTGTGCGTGAGAGTGCGAGCGTGCGCGTGTGCGCATGTGCGCGTGTGCGCGTGTGTACGTGTGTGCGTGTGTGCGTGTTGCGTGTGTGCGTGCGTGCGGGTGCGCGGGTGTGCGTGTGCGCATGTGCGCGTGTGCGCGTGTGCGCGGGTGTGCGTGTGCGGGTGTGCACGCGCGCCTTTGTGTGTGTGTGTGTAGCGATATCTTCGACGTTTCTGCGCAGATTTACGTAATTCTTTTTGTTTGAAATTGTATACTAACTACCAAGGCTTCTTAGTGGTTTTAATTTGGAGTAATAAAATTTCCTTCTAGTTTCCACATTTTTTTTTATTTAGTATGAAATAACCAAAAGTAAAATGAATGTAGCAAAATATAAAATTTAATGAATAATGTAAAATATAAATTGTTGACAATTACTCTTTTATAGAAAAAAAAGATAATAATGAGGTTAGAAATTTTCCTAATATAAAAAGTTCACCTATGTGTGGGTACTACTACACAGCTGTCTTGTAATTTGATGATAGTATTAATATGATGAATAGAATACGTATAAATGTCAACTCTTAAATACTAGTGAATTAAATATGATCAAGGTCATTGAAGGTATATTTTGAAGAAATGAGTTTAAAAAGGCAACTAAAAAGTATGAAATAAATAAAATAAACGCTTCACATTCGGCACCCAGTAGGATTGTCTCGTGTCAGGTGTCCGGAAACACAAAATACACAAACGAAAACGCTCAAATCACGACAAACATCTATATAGACAAAATAAATGTATATACGGAAATCGGATCCGTAACTGCTAGCGCAACAGACAGTGCTACGAGTATGGCCACTGCGCCAACGGGTCGTCGATAAATTAATATATGCTTTATAAGTATTGTTGTTAAACCGTTACCTCATTCTATAATACTTAGTACATATTTATGAAATAACCATTTGTTGTTTGAATAAATTTTCATTTACTGTTATTGTTTCACCATCAGTTTTCAAAATAACCTCTAAATATTTTTTTTTAAAAAATCATATATTTTTTATAACTATTTTTTGTTTCAGTTATCGCGGCGGTGCTAATACCCAACCTGAGCAGCATCATCTCTCTAGTGGGTGCATTCAGCAGCTCCGCACTGGCACTAATATTCCCACCTATAATTGAAATAGTAACGTTCTGGCCCGACCGACTTGGAACAAAAGGTTGGATATTGTGGAAAGATCTTGCGATTGTAGTTTTCGGCGTAACAGGTTTTGCCTTCGGTACTTACGCAAGTTTGGGGAATATTTTAAAAGAGTCTTAAAGATTATATTATAGTAGAGGTTATAACAAAACCACAGTTACAAAAACGATTATATAATAACAGACCAACGGATCGCACACTGATTAGTGTAAGGTGTAAAATTATTACGTTTCACTATATTATATATATATGTGGCTATAAATAAGTTCACTCACCAGAGCCTGAGTGTTGCAGCGTCAAGATATTTTAAAAAAATTTAATCAAATGTGGCATATGTATATTCATAGTCAAATTTTAATTTATTCCCTAAATGTTAATGTTTAAGGATTATTTATATTTTTTAATGTCTTTGTAGTTTAAAGGCGTTACTAAGTTTTATTCTTTAATGTTATTCGAAACTGTCTCTACCGTTAAACTTTTCGGTCGTTATTACAAACTGTCATATGTCGTATTAATGTCAAGATTTTTTTAAATCACTGTCAATATTTGACACCAAAACGGGCATTTTTTGCGTTTCCATCAATTTCCTTAAAAGTCGCACACCTGCTGGACTCAATATCCGCTACAAGCATAAATAATTAATAGATATAATAATAATATTTGACTCTCATAAAACCATGACAATAATAGAATAATAATAGAAATGACTTGAAATATATTTATACATATTTTATTTTAGTTGATAGGTGTAGAGTGAAATGAAGTGATCACATTTATTTATTTTAAGAGATACTTACTAGTATTAAAACGATAAGTTATTGCTATTTCAATATTTTAATGACGAATAGTATTTTTAATGTAATAATATTTAAAATGTTCTTGTTATATGCGCTTGTTGTATAACATTGTTTCTAATGTAGGAAGAAAATAGGAATCTCTGTTTCAAAAAGTTTGTGAATAGAAGTTGTATATTTTAAAATTTTGTTCAATGATAAAAATATTTATAAGGAAACTACGTAAAGTAGAATTTCCCATAAAAGATAGTCATTAAAATGAGCTTATTTTGCTACTGTTGTCATTTTTTCGTTTATATCTACAATATTGTTTTAATATTATTTTTTTACATAATTTTGTATTTTTGTGTAATGATAGTAAACAAATGTGATATAATCGGTTTTATAACACAAAGGTTTTTCTAGTTTACTTAATCGTATATTGATTTTATATAAAGCTTTAATTTAAATATATGGTTACCAGTCCTAAAGTTACAGGTTTTACTTTAATGTGACCATAGAATCACAGATTTAAAAATATTTTTGCTTAAGAATATTAAATATAATAATCAAACAGCAAACGCTACAAATTTATTATTTTATATTTATAAATAATTTTTACCTCGAATTATTCCAATCAAAACTCTATTACAAGAGTTTCATGCATGCAATTAGTTTTATTTAAAATAATAGTGACTGTAAACCAAATTAAGTAGTACAACATGAAATATTTTTATTGTTAATTTTTACTTCTGTAACAGGGAAAGTAAAGAAGTAAGAAAACTGTATTTCACAGACCTGTAGACCTTAACTTGTTTTCGGAAAAAAATATTACGTATTTATGTTTACAAATTATATAGTTATCTAATAAATTTACTGTATCACAATATTATTAAATTTTTATTTACAATAAATAAAGAACAAGCCTAGGCTCGAATTATTAACTGCATTCGTGTGTAACAAATATCAGCGACTTCATAGTAGTTGTTTTTAATATATTTTTTTATGCTACTATGATCACTTACTACTGACATTCGCTATCTTCTCAAACGGCCACTCTTCTCGAGTATGACTTACGTATTTCACTCTTTCTGACAAATGTACTGAAATAAATGAACTTGATGTATAATAATGGTTTTGTTTTCACAAATAGGATACAACAACAGGTAAAAATTTACCTTACTGAATTTAAATATTGTTTGTAATTATTTTTTTTTTAATTATTGAAAAATTTAATATTTTTACATCATCTGTTTGTAATCGTATTTATATTGGGGGGCGTCCATAAATTACGTGAAGTATTTTTTAAAATTTTCTGTCCCTCCCTCCACCCCTGGTGAGATTTCGTGAGGTTTTATTCAACCCTCTCCCCCATCCCCCAATCTCACGTGATATTTTTCAAAATGTGGGTTTATTACGTAAACGCGTTGGATTGTTATTGTAAAAAGAAAAAAAAATGCTTCGTGCTTTTATTTACGACTAGTTAAGACTAGTAATCAGACACAATCAACAAATCAGACAGTAGATGTTTAACGTCGAAGTATGAATGAAATTATTTTCTTTCGGACGAATTAGTGAATGATCTTAATCGTATTGCGATTACGCTTAAGATTAAATCTTAAACATGTATAATCTGGATTAAATGGACCAAAATAGTATAATTGTTTTTTTGTTTCGATCAGAAAAAAATTGCGTGATATTTGCCGAGCCAACGTTAGATTAGATTTGACTCGACCCCCCCCCCCCCCCCTTAAACATCTCACGTATTTTATGAACGCCCCCTTGTAACTTATTTAATTGCGTCCATATTAATAAATTGTTTTGTAAGTTTAGTCAATTTTATTTAATTGGTTTATTTAATTTTATATTGTTAACAAATGTAAAGAAATCAACCATCTGCTTTTGTGGCACGAATGAAAAAAAAAATAATAAAAATGAAATAGTTGAATACGGAGCCAGGTATTTCATATATGGTAGTTAGTGAAAATTTATAACTTATTACATTTTTTTGCTTTTGCAAGTATATTATTTTGTATAGAGATTGTTATATAAAAACTTTAAAAATAAATAAATAGTTTAAGTAAGAATTGTAATTATAACTATCGTACCGACCCCAGAGTATGCCCAAAAAACATGTAAAAAATTGTCACCTTATCAACTTGCTGTATTGACAACACGAAACTTTTATTTAGTCGATTAACCAAAAACATGACAATGTTATTGTTGCTTATAATCGTTACCTAGTTATAGTGTGTATTTCTTTTATCAAGAACAATCTTAGTAAAATATTTTCAAATTAAAACTTCAGTATCGATTTGTTACGTAGGTATTTATCATAACTACTCACAACATTGGTTTGCGGCTGTTGCGCTGGCGGTTGCGGGTTCAATCACCGCAAATGACAAACATTTTTATTGGCCATACAGATGTATGCCGTGGTCGGTGTGTTTGTGCAGTCTTTGTGGGTCTCCCCACCGTGCTTCGGAGAGCATGTTAAGCCATCGGTCCCGGTTGTTATCATGTACCAGGTGTACATAGCGATCGTTACTCATAGTAGGTAATATATCCGCCAACCCGCAATGGAGCAGCGTGGTGGATTCAGCTATCTGATCCTTCTCCTACATGGGAAAGAGGCCTATACCTAGTAGTGGGATATTACAGGCTGAACCGTTACAATTAAATTTATAAGATTATAAAAACGTATACCTAACTAATTGAAATGTTTATAAAATATGAATAAAAGAAAATTTATACCTACATTATGGGGTAGTTACGGTATTTATGTATAAAATTGTATGTTTATTCCTTAGCTTATGAAATATTTAATAAAGCGCTTTACCAATACTTATGATTTGTTTAATTTTTTCCTTTCATCATCATCATCATCATTTCAGCCTATTGCAGTCCACTGTTGGGCATAGGCCTACACAAGTTCGCGCCAAAAATGTTGTGAACTCATGTCTGTTGCCCATAGTCACCAGGCCAAAATATGACAAACTTTTTATACTAATTGATTAAGCCTCAATTAATTATTATAATAAATTAAAATATAAAACGGATGCGGATGTTTTAACCGAGTTCAAAAAATGGATGTTCTCAATTCATTTCATAACCTTTTACTGGGTATCTATACCGATTTAGATTATTCTTTTTTTTATCGAAAGCCGATGCTTACCGTGTGGATCCGTTTAAATTTGATCGAGATCTAATGAGTACTTGTTGAGCTGTCCCTAATAATGCGTATTTAATTGGCTAGTACCTGGGTGACCAAGCATAGCTCGGTATTTTTAGAAAATCGTGTTTTTTGGAAATCATATTTAAATGCGAATTACATATTTATAAAATAAGAATAATATTTTTCGATTTTACCGACATAATAATAAAAAAATATGAATTGGCTATTTAAATAAAAAATAACGAGTGCAATTAGAAAAAAAAAGAAAAATAATTATCGATCTGGAAATATGAGGATTTGAACTGTGGCCTTTTCGGGCGATCGCGACCGGCCGATTTCCCACCTGAGCTATTACAACTTTATTAACAACTGCGAAATTTACCTTCGTATTCTAATGATGTTATAGCAATTTTTTTATTGCCTAAAAACAGGGATAAAACGATATTTTCTAAAAATGAATGCTAGCTATATCAATTTATCTTCCCCGAAATCTCCTGCATACAAAATTTCATGAAAATCGTTGGAGCTGTTTCTGTTCCGAGATTCAGATTATTTATATATATATATATATATATATAAGATATGAATACCCATGTATAATGTAAATCGAAGTCGGTTGTTTTCGTTTGAAAGCAAAGGGACTGGTGCTAAATTCTAACGCTGGCACCTCACGGCGATGTTTGACCATGCATAACTTTTTACAGAGTGGTCCGAATTTGATAATTCTTTTTTTTTTTTTATTGAAAAGGCTGCACTTTGAAATTGAATGTCGCCTAGAAGGCTAGGAAGAAGAGATTACGGCTCGCAGCTTGCTTGGCATAGGCATGGGAAAGAGCAAAGTCTGCATTTTCAAACTTTCTTATTTTATTTTTTTTATTAGTAGTACGGTAATAATAATCATGATGTACCTACCTTTTCTAAATTCTTGTATTGTAACCTTTAATTTGATACCCATATTGTAGTATACGAAAAAAAAGTTTTTTTTTTTTCATTAACTACAATGGCTTCGCTCAGCCGTCATGTTTGATTTTTTTAACGTCACCTACCTAAGAACACTTGAGCTGCCAAGATAAATCTAACGATACTTCAATTATGTAAATCCGTTCAGCGGTTCTTTTTTTATATATCACTAGGTCGGCAAACAAGCGTACGACTCACCTGATGGTAAGAGATTACCGTAGCTTATAGACGCCTGCAACACCAGAAGCATCGCAAGCGCGTTTCCGACCCAATCCCCAATCCCCCCCCCCCCCCAGGAGCTCTGGTCACCTTACACACCAACAGGAACACAATACTACTTGAAAACAGTATTATTTAGCTGTGATCTTCTGTAAGGTCGAGGTACTTCCCCAGTCGGGCTGCTCCAGATTTTGAACAGGAAATTCCTGCTATCCCTCAGTTAAAGGTTCGGGTACTGGTTCTGGAGATATGAGGTAATGAAGAATATTACATACTTACATACAAACAAGATACGCGCGAAAAACACAACTTTTCTTTTGCAGTTGGGTAAAAATGTATCTATATATATTGTATTGTATTGTTATGGGCTCGGTTTTCCACATTTAGACACACAGGTGGTCTGTTATGTGTGTATCTATATATATATTTTATACTATTAAACATGTGATGAATGCTACGCCGGGTTTCACTGCTAGTATTTTATAATTTTATTACGTAAACGTAGTTTTTTTATTTTCTATGTGGTCCTATAATAAATACACTTTAAAATATAATACAAGTATTTTATACACTCTTTTTAAATTTGGGAACGAGATTTCGCAATACAACCTTGTAAAAATTATCTTTCACTAAAAAGTGTAAACTATTAATTTTGATATTTCCAGTAAATTTTAGAACGAAATGCAGGTACGGGCAACATTGAGCAGAAAATGTCATTCCTAGACAACAATTAAAAAATGTCGGAATCGTGTCAAGACGGTAATTGTCATGGAAATAATGAATTTGGACCTGATGAATCACCAACGAAGCTTATTGTTAATTATATTCCTGAAGTCATGACGCAGGATATGATGTTCTCGCTGTTTTCTACTATGGGCAAATTAGAAAGTTGTAAATTGATAGCCAACAGAGGGTATGGTTTCGTCGAGTACTCTCGCCCAGAGGATGCAGTTAAAGCACGCAAGGCCTTCAATGGTCTGCTAATGCAGAACAAGACGTTAAAAGTCTCACACGCCTTACTCAACCCTGAATTGAAGCCACCCTCCAAACCGGAAGCAGACTGGAATCTCTACGTTTGTAACCTGCCTAACGAACTGACCTTGCAAGATTTACATGGACTTTTCGCACAATTTGGTAAAATAGTTAATTCTCGTATTGCTTCAGGCATAGCTTTTGTTTTATATGAGCATCAATACGAAGCGGAGAGAGCCATTCATAATATTAATGGTACTACACCCCCGGGTTTTTTACACCCATTAACTGTTAAGTATGCTAATAAAAGTAATCCTAACAAACACAAAAACAATAATAATAATTTTTCAAAGAATTCGCTTATAAAACCCTATCACTGGATTAATCATGTAAGTGGTATGGGAGATCATAATTCTCCTAGCACATGGTCTATATACATTTATAATATTGCTCCGGAGGTAGAAGAACTGACTTTGTGGCAATTATTCGGTCCATATGGTGCTATTGTATCAGTTAAGATTATAAGAGACCATCAGTCTAATAAGAGTAAGGGTTTCGGATTTGTGACTATGAGAAATTATGACCAGGCGGCGATGGCAATACAAGCATTAAATGGTTATGTACTTCACGGCCAGCCTCTATCTGTAAGTTTCAAAACACAGAAGAGATAATGGTGTAAGCTGCTTTTATCTTTACTACAATATCAGTACAGTAACGAATAGACAAAATGATTCCTTTTTCATTGGTACACATCAATTAACACAATGTAAGAAAATAGTGCTGAGACGTAATCCCATTTACAAGATTATATTAAGTGCAGTCTGTCAACTCTTGTTAAAAATATTATATTACTTTGAGCTGTCAATATTGTTAAGTTTGTTTCTTATTATGAATAATAATTTATTCAGTTTGCTCGTTAAATGTTTCAAGTTTACTAGAAGTTTAAGATTTGTATTGAATATGATTGTTGTTTGAAAGTTCAACATCAGTTGTGAGCTAAGTGCTTTGATTATTATTTTATCTATTATTTAAGTATAATATACCATTTTAAAATGTGCTTTTACAAGATCTTACTAATATAAGCCACATTGAGATGTTTAATCAGCTACTAGTTTTAGTTGTACACTTTTTATAACATGATGTCTATGTAGGTAGTAAAAACAAAATCTAGATTTTATCATATTTATACATTTAGTATAAAATTTGCTGAATTAAAATTCATTTTCACAATTTTAAAATGTGTTTTCATCTACACACTAGATATACATATATTTTAATTATATTAATGTTTTTTTTTTTATTTTTATTTACCATATATTTTTTGTTTATCAATTTATAAAGCTTCTATTGATTACTCATAGTAGGCTAGGGTAGGTTTTTAAATTTCTAGACATTACATTTTCAATATGATTTTGTTATTTTTGTTTTCACGAATACTTTGATATCTATATATAGTCAATGTTTTATTTAGCCTTTATGGAAATATTTATTTGAAATATATTGTACATTTATTTCAATTGAGATTTTTATGTTTATTTTTTGTTTCATTATTTATGTGCTACCTTTTATAATACCTTTAATAAATAAAAATAAATAAATATTTTAATCTATTTCACATACAATATATCAAGTGACATTAGAAAACAAATAATACTAAGAGAGAAAGTGTCTGTCTGGTGAAGTTTTCTTATAGTATTATAAATCAAGCAAGAATTTTCACTTCTTGCATGCCATTTGTTATTGCAAATAAAATGTTTATGAAAAATGTGAATCACATTATCACCTATATTTATAATGCCACTAAAAGTATTCAGTTCAATACAGACTTGTGCGAAATATTATCTTACTTAATTTTTTTCTTTCCGGTTTACTTCTTTACTTCTTAGAGTTTTTGAATAACCATTGAGCTGGTTGTACCACTAATTGCTATTAAAACACACATATAGACAATAATATTTACCTAAAATACACAATAAAAACAATGTTGCATGGGATCAATATCACATATTTACAAATAAAAATAAAAATGTTATCACTGGTAATTTACTTGTTGATAAAAGTTTTGTAAACTACAACATTTAATAGAATCGATTTCTTTATGATTAACCGATAATAAACGATTTTGATAGTCATCGAAAGGTTCCTAGAAGTATAAAATAATACCATATTTTTAACCGACTTCCAAAAAAAGAGGAGTTTCTCAATTCGGTTGTATTTTTTAATTCATATTTTTTATGAAAAAAAAAATGTATGTCATCGTATACCTAAATGTCCGAAACAAAACAAAAACTACTAGAAAATTTCATCATTTTCGTGTTATTTTTCATTATGCATTTTGCCCGACACGAAGAGCGTCTTGCTTTCATCTACACTTTAAAATTTACAGCCTCTCGCCCGACGGCCTCTAGTCACCCTCAAACCAAGAAAAAATCCCGATTGATAGCCCTAACACAAAGAGATGAATAAATATGTTTAATAACACTTGTGAATTTCATTCAAAGCCAGTTAAATGTAACTAAATATACAGGATTACAGGAAAAGTCGACCTAGATCCGTTAAGGGCGTGTAGTACACACCATTTCTGAATGATTTCACTATGGAACCCCCCATCCTAAACTTAACCGTTTTCGAGATATTCGAGTTTTAATTTTCCTTATGAAAATGCCCAATTTTTCGGCTATTGAATTGAATATTTTGAATTTTTTTGACTCTTATGATTATTTGTTTGGTTTTTTACATGAAGAATGAGATGCTTAATGACCTCAATGACTAAAATTGAACGTAAGTTAACTAAATAGGTCGTTGTAGACGATCGAAACATAAGAAAATAAGTAAAATTATAAAAAAATATTTTTCTTTTCTGGATATCTCAAAAAATTATTATGGCACTTGCTCTGCAGATGTGCTTAAAAACATCTACATTTTATCAGCTATCCAACGAGGTATAACAACCTAGGGTTGTATTTAAACTCATAGAAAAAAACATAGTTGAAAAGGTTCACATAGTAGGTCTAACGGGTCCCTCGGCTATTGTCCTTCAAGTTAATCCGGTGCGTGTGAGCAAGACAACTTAAGATTTATGCAGGTGAGAGTGAGAAAAATAATGTGCAAAAACAAGATCTGAATAGTGAAACTTATGAAAATTTCTTAAGGGGTGACTTAGGTGACCTACTAGATGATCTCCCATTACAATTACTGCGGGACATGTAGTTTCAACATGATGGCTGCCCTGCTCATTTCAGAAGAAGCGTTAGGGAATGGTTGGACACTAACTATCCTAACAAATGGATTGGACGAGGTGGGCCTTTACCCTGGCCAGCCAGATGTCCCGACCCCCATGGATTTTTATGTATGGGGGCACATGAAGAGCCTCGTTTACAGTGATGCCAGCCCCATATCGTCAGTGGAAGTTCTCAAAGAAAGGATAATTAATGCTGCTAACGATATAAGAAGAACATTAACCACTGGTGTAGTGAAAAGTGGACTACGTGAAAGAATGAGAAAATGTGTGCGAAATAGAGGTGGACACGTAGAACATGAACTTCAAAAACATTAGGTGAATGAATGTTATTTTGAACTGATTTATTGTTTCATTTAGCTTACTACAATCACCGACGATCTGTAATGATGATGATGCTGAACTTAAGTCAAATTAATTAGATTAAATAAGCGCTATTTATTCTGACTGCCATGTAGCCTTAGAAACTAAGTTTCACCTTTGAGGTTAATAAATACCCTAGAGTGTTATACCTCGTTGGATAGCTGATAAAATGTAAATGTTTTTAAGCACATCTGCAGAGCAAGTGCCATAATAATTTTTTGAGATATCCAGAAAAGAAAAATATTTTTTTATAAATTGTACTTATTTTCTTAAGTTTCGATCGTCTACAACGACCCATTTAGTTAACTTACGTGCAATTTTAGTCATTGAGGTCATTAAGCATCTCATTCTTCATGTAAAAAACCAAAGAAATAATCATAAGAGTCAAAAAAATTCAAAATATTCAATTCAATAGCCGAAAAATTGGGCATTTTCATTAAAAAAATTAAAACTCGAATATCTCGAAAACTGTTAAGTTTAGGATGGGGGGTTCCATAGTGAAATCATTCAGAAATGGTGTGTACTACACGCTCTTAACGGATCTAGGTCGACTTTTCCTGTAACCCTGTATATCTGTTCTTTAACGCAGTGAAAGTATTATAAATTTTAATCGTGATTGGTTATTTTTTTAGTATTTTACCTTTTTGACATAATGTTAATATTATACGGATTTATTCACATTGATAGGCAACTGCGTACAATATAACTATGACTAAATGTAATTAACGCAAGTAACAGCTAGCTTCCGTAAAATGAATATCTATTTTATTGCAGTCATAATTGCAGTGTTTATTTTCCACACGTTGTCAAAAAATGATAGGATTGATAAATAATTATCTAGAACACACACTATCGTCTGTTCCTAAAGTATCTAAACAACCAACCTCCTTTTTTTCGATAAACATAAATATAAATATTACATATATTACTAAATATATATATTACACCCAGACTCGGGGTGGGAATGGAACCCACAACCCCCGGACCAGAAAGCAGTGTCACTAAAAACTGCGCTAACGTACTAGTCAATAAATTTATAATGAAACGATATTCAACAAATTTACTAACTAAAAAGGCTCGGTGAAAAGGACAGGAGGAATTAGAAACAATGTCAACGACAGTATTCAGTATTTATTCCCATTCTGAAAATAATGTAGACCAAGCACTTTACACTGCTATTGTGCCTTGTGCCTATTAAAGAAATTTGGTGGCAGTTGCAGTTGCTGAATCATATAGTTGACTTGAGTTTGTCGATTTATCATGGTGCTACAGGAAACATATGTTTTTTTTTTTTTTTGTAAGCTCGACGTAACACTGGTAAAATTAATGAGTAATTTCGGGAAATGAAAAACATTGAAGACAGTATTGTACGTCTGACATGTTTATCAGCTCAAGATAACGCGTGTAAGAGATAGAGAGATTCTTGGTTCGAAGTCCTTAACACTTTGGAACCGATCAAGGTGGTGGTGATTTTTGGAACGTACACATAAAGTGAAAGTTTAAACTCAGGTTTCGACTGCAGATATGTTCGCGGTAGCCAATATTTAAGAATCACTATGTATAAGGTTTTTATAGCTGAACGAGAGAATTTCAAGTATTTTGTATATAAGATCTCATACGATGATAATTTTACAGATTTAAAATCTCGCATAAAACCAACATAAAATTGTATTAGTTACTAGCTGTGCCCGCGAATTCGTCCGCGTGGAATTTAACAAAAAAGTTATTGCTCAGTTCGCAGAGTTATAAAATAAACAAATTTCTAAAACAAAATTAGCCTAAGTTACTCCTTACTATATCAGCTATCTGCCAGTGAAAGTCCCGTCAAATTCAGTCTAGCCATTTCAGAGATTAGCCGAAACAAACAGACAGACAGACAAAAATTGAAAAAAATGTTATTTTGGTATATGTACCGTGTATTGTATATATCCATATGCATTTAGTAAAAGGCGGTTATTTTAATATTACAAACAGACACTCCAATTTTATTTATTTGTATATAGATGAAGACGCCGTGTTGGCGCAACGGTTACAGCCATGGATTGTACCTGTTGCGTTGGCGGTTGCGGGTTCGATCCCCGCACATGACAAACATTTGTATTGGCCATACAGGTGTTTGCCGTGGTTTGGGTGTTTGAGCAGTCCTTGTGGGTCTTCCCATCGTGCCTCGGAGAGCACGTTAAGCCGTCGGTCCCGGTTGTTACCACCTGATAGCGATCGTTACTCGTAGTAGGGATTATATCCGCCAACCCGCATTGGAGCAGCGTGGTGGATTAAGCTTTGATCCTTGTCCTACATGGGGAAAGAGGCCTACTGGGCAGTAGTGGGATATTGCAGGCTGAAGCGATATAGATGAAAATTTAACATACCTACAGGTTAATGAACTTGATTGTTACAAATTTCATAAATAATATAGTTTGTAATTTATAACTGTAAGTGGAGTAAAAAATATGTAACAACGTTAACCAAATAAATCTTACTTTGTCTAAGCTATCGAATACATATAGATATATATAGAAGTCAGTAGGGACGTTAAAAATTTGATAGCCTGCAATAGTCTACTGGAGGCAAATTTATAAATCCGCTACTGAGTCCTAGTTGTACTGATATAATTGATGAACCGAATAGTCCGTTCAAAATAATAGTTTTTAATAACAAAAATTTCGGCATAGCTCAATTTTGGTAGAGACTGGGTAAGACCGCAGAAAAATAGTGCCAAAAGTTACCATAGATTTCGTGTCGGTTTGGATTTGTCACGAAAACCCTATACTTTTAAATAAAAATATAGCCTAGGTAAAAATTTTAAAATACAAAAAATGGAGCGGCAAATGTTCGATGTGCCCCTAGCGGCAAAAACTCACGCTACGCTACTGACATACTATATAGAGGAAAACTTAGATCTATCTATGTTCAATAATCCGTAATAAAGCGGCGTGCTTGATTAAGCGCATCCGTCTCATTAATTGAAGAGCTTATTCAATCTACTAATTCGCACTAACTTCTACTAGCGGCAACAAGTTCCTATTGTCATATTATCTTTACTTCCAAACTGCAGAAAGTCGTGCTCATAATTTTTCCTGAAATATATTTTATAGTTTGTGAAACGATATCCATAATTGTTAAAAATTAAAATAAAATATTGAATCAACGTAACTATTCCTAAAACTCTTTGAAAGTTTAAAGAAAAACCGCAATATTTTGACATGTTAACGCGCATGCTCCACCAGTTTGTCTCTCAATCAATATAACCAGAAGAACTGCAGAGATAAAGTATTGTATCAAATATTTGATTAGAGGAACGTTTAGAAGAAATCACAGACTGGTGTTTGGTTATAAGAAGTTTTCGCTTGTGTGTGAAGTGGCGGTGGCGGAAAGTGAGGGTTCAACACTGGCGGGAGGCGTCGGCCTCACCGTGAGTAGCAAGGTGATTATATATTTTGTACTTTTCGAAGAAGGCACTGGAAAAAAAGAAGTTACGTTTTGGATTTCTCTTTTTAGTACTTCAAGTGATTATTATTCATGAATCCAACTTTGATAAACATTATCTTTGGCTTGTACAAAAAACCTGCAATGCGGATAAATTTGCAAATTGTAAAGTACACTGAACAATAATGAACCATGACTCTTGTTAATAAATTGATGACAACTACCTATATAAGAATTAAATAATTAGGTTCGCAGTGGGCTAAATTTTTGTATCGCCAAAAATATGAATAATTAATATTGAATTCAACACCTATACTGATAAAACTTTTATTATAAATAAATTCTAATTTTAACATTCAAGTTTTTTTTTTAAATTTAATGTTGAGAAGTCGAAAACAAATTTTCTCTAAAATGAAAACAACGTCAGGTATATCCAAGTCCGGGGGCGGCCCGCGGCGTGTGGGCATTGCCGCAGCCGCCCCCTTGCACTATGGCGGCCGAGGAGTCCTTGCCTCCTTGTTCACCCATGTCACCAGACACACCTGCTACTCAACCCCGTATTACTACAAATCTAAGTCACCATTCAGACCTTCATCAACTAATTTTTGAAGCTGTGCGGTCAGGGTAATATAATTCGTAAATAATTTTACTTGAGTTTTTTTTTTCGCCTCGATCAAAGATTTCATCTATTTCTTACGTTTTAGAGAAGTATCAGAAATTGAAAGATTAGTAGAAAAACTTGGAGTGGAAATATTAAGTGCCCGCGATCAACATGGCTACACTCCAGCACATTGGGCAGCGTTGGATGGAAGCGTAGCTGTTATGAGATATTTAGTAGAGAGAGGTGCTCCAGTCGATTTGTCTTGCTTAGGCACACAGGTAGTATTCAATGAATATAGTTAAATTACATTTAATATCAAATAAGGTTACAGATACAATAAATAAAAAATATTTAAGGGACCACGTCCGATTCATTGGGCTTGCCGAAAAGGGCATGCATCAGTAGTTCAAGTTTTACTTCAATCGGGAGTAGCCGTAAATGCAGCAGATTTTAAGGGTTAGTTTTAATTCAATAAATGACTTTACCTCTTTAATAAATTTCATCTTTATCATTAGTCATTTGATTAATTCCAGGTTTGACGCCACTGATGACAGCTTGTATGTATGGTAAAACAGCTACTGCCGCATATCTGCTCGGGATGGGTGCCGCCACCCGCTTGTCCGATATAAACGGCGACACAGCCTTACATTGGGCTGCGTATAAGGGGCATGCAGATTTAGTTCGATTGCTTATTTACTCTGGCGTTCCATTACACTGTACCGATAACTTTGGATCGACTCCTTTGCACCTCGCATGTTTGTCTGGCAACTTGACGTGCGTTAGACTTCTTTGTGAAAAGGTAAATAAATTCACTTCAGTTAGTATACCTCAGTAGGTTAAGCATATAATTAAATAGTAAACTTTTTTTTAAGGTTAAGGCAGAGTTAGAACCTCGGGATAAGAATGGAAAGACTCCTTTAATGCTAGCTCAGAGCCACCGACACGCTGAAGTTGTGAAGTTGCTGCAAAAGGAAATGAAACGTAAATCTCATTGGATGCCGCCCCTGTCTGAACTCTGGGCGCTACTTTTTGGAGGAGCTGGAGACTCCAAAGGACCTCTACTATTTTTCTTGTTCTCGGTTCTATTATGGGGTTATCCTATGTATATCATCAGGGTAAAAAAGTTTATAAAATAATAAATTCATTCTTTTTTATTGGAACACCAAACAAAATTGATAATGCATGATCTTATTTAGTATTTTGTGTTATTTAAGTAATCACTACTTTATTATATTAGCTATTGAATATAATATTTATAATTTTATTACATTTCAGTGCATTCCGTTAACGTGGAATACATTGCGTCTCTCTCACTATTGTTTCTTATACTGGAACGCTATAATGTGGCTGAGCTGGGTAATTGCCAATCGCAGAGACCCTGGCTACATTCCTCAGAACTCTGAAACGTACTACAGAGCTATAAGACAAATACCCTATTATGATAAATGGAAAAAGAGGAATGCTATCCTATCACGTCTGTGCCACACGTGCCGATGTTTAAGACCACTGAGGTAAAATAAGTATTTACTATACCTACTCGTGTTGCAAAATAGTCTTATGGCCTAAAAAAATCTCATAACTACTTATAATAAACCGAAATAACCTAGCGGATGGATGAAGTAGATTAACTAAAAGTCCCTCATTCATATCTGGACTAAAACGTTACAATTTTTAAGTTAGAACTAAATTTATTTTAAAAAATACCTCGTATATAACAAGTTAATAATGAAAAATAATCTAGTAAAAAAATCGGTAATTCCATGTGTCGAGAACAATTCTGAGAAAAACAAATTTGCAGCTGTGAAATCTTTATATTTTGTAGGATGTTATAATATAATTTAAATATAGATAAACAATCCTGAGAAACTATCACTAATTTACCAATAAACGTTTCAGAGCTAAACACTGCCGCATATGCAAGCGTTGTGTAGCCTACTTCGACCATCATTGCCCATTTATCTACAACTGTATCGGCGTACGAAACCGCATGTGGTTCTTCCTTTTCGTAATGAGCGTCGCTATTAACTGTACTCTTTCGATATATTTCGCTTGTTACTGCCTCCTTCTAGAAGGGTTTGGAGTTCTTTATTTACTTGGATTACTGGAAGCAATTACTTTTTGCGCGCTCGGGTGGATATTGACGTGTACTTCGGTAGGTCAAATATACATATGATTTTTTTACAATCGTTCGAGTACCTATTAAATTCAAAATGTTGATATAAGATAAATCATGAATTGAATTTATTGTACCTGAATTCATAGTTTTGGCAATAGGTAGACTTTTATGGCTTTTTCTTTATTTATTTTTTTGTACACAGTTTACTACTTATTACTCTAAGGTACTATTTGTGGTATTAAGGTATTAATAATATTTTGAATTTATAATTCTCAATAAAAAAGTAAAAGCACGCTTTCCCCCCTTACAGTAAAATGATCACAACACCACACAAACTTATGACAATAAAGAAATATTTGATAATACGGATTTCTTGTTTTCAGGTCTTACATGCATGTATGAATTTAACTACAAACGAAATGTTTAATTACAAACGATACCCGTATTTGCGGGATAAGAGGGGACGATACCAGAATCCATTTTCAAGAGGTCCTATCATGAATTTGATTGAATTTTTCGTATGTCTTCCAGACAAGTGTGATGAGCAGGACCTATTTTATGAAGAAAACATATGATACGAGCCGATATGACAGAGCGACATAAACACGACAAATAAGTCGCATGACGTTGTCGTGTGGTCGACTCCTTTGCGCTCCAAAAGTGATAAAATTAAATTGGAACTACGTTATAACTCTCAAAATAATATATCTTAATGAAAATAATACCAAATAAAATATAATTATTTACTCGCACTTTGCTTCGCAGAGTACTCACTAATTAAATAAATGTCGATCGTAAAGTTGATTTCAAAATTTAACACGATTTATAAAACCTTAACGTATTTATACAAAGTCATTATTTATTTATTTTTAAGAAAAAGATCTGTGTACAAAAATTTCTATCTCAAATCTAAAGTACTCAAATGTTTAATAGAAAAAGGGGTATAAACTAATTAAGAGTAACTTATTCCAGATGCATAGTGCATAATATTTTGCGATCTAGATGCATGCTATGGCTAGCACCCTTTTATTTGTAAAAGATGCATATATATTTTAATTATTTTTTTATTAATCGTCTTTGTTATTAAAATTAGAAAAAAAGAAACAAAGATTGCATTTTATATTTTTTGAGTTTTTAGACTTATATTAACACCTATATTATTTTAAAATAAGTGTTAGACAGTTTTTAGAGCAAAATATCTCTAACTTGATTACTTAAAAAGTTGTAACTAAATCCTATGTTCACGACTTCATTAAAATTAAATACGGGTCAATATTACGAATAAAACAACATTGCTTATTTTTCACCGTTATAATTTAGAACAATAATAAGGTTTCAGTTACTTAGGTCAAACATAAACATTTAATATTAAAACTACTTCACTAGACTTGCTTCACTCGGTGTGCAAACCGTGTCAATATTGAAGTTCTTTGTTTTAATCGTCTAATTACACATTTGTTACTTTTCAAAATACCGTGTGAAGTAAGCTTACATTGAGTAAGAAATTTGAATGACAGATACATTATACACTTACGTAATTTTTTAAATATATTTTTACTAAATTTGTGCTTCTGCGTAAATGAAAAATAAATATTGTTTGACAATGTTTTGATGATATAGTTTTACTATGTTTACCCTTCTAAATATCACAATCTCTTTACACATCAGTCAAAAAACATAGGCATCGTAATATGATCGTACAACGTTTTAGATATTCTTGAAAATATGTATCAGTACAATGCCTATGCTACATAATTATTACATACCACATATCCGTTGCCTACAATCAATAAAACTAAAATATTAAATATGGAAATGTTATATCATAAATTACTGAGTTTATATAATCAAACAACAAATAAACAGATAATGCGCTACAAATGCGATCGACTAGGGCATACATCTGCTTATGTTATCTACTTATGTGGCGTATAATACTGATGTGTTTCCTACCATTACCACACCATACACTTATATTTGAAGAGATGACAAACAAAATGAGATATTTTCACAAGAAAATACTAAAACAAAAAGAAGGTTGTTACTCAGTAGTAGCATCCTTTTTTGTGGATGTTGTTTCTGAATTTATACGAATCAAATATATCCTAAAAAGATAAAAAAAATATATTATGAATAAAACTGGATTTGTCCCGTTTTGTTGGCCAACTCTTCAATTATTTTATAAATGTGTAACCATTCATATCATACAATACCATCCATATGAAATTACCGCAGCTGTGCTCCGTGTAATTTAAAAATAAATTCTATTTAAAGAAATGTGTTGCTTAGCAGTTAGTGCTACTTAAATATAATATCTAATAAATCTACATTAATATTCACTATGATAAGTTTCACAACTTTCTATTCGATAATAGTTTTATTCGAAGCATATTCGCAAGTTTCATTATATTCGATAAATATTTTTAAAACACATACTAACAAATGTACGTTTTGTGTTTTAAATTTCTGCGCGTTTTCACTGGCTAGTCGCTATAATCAACGCTATTCGTCGACAATGAAAATAGTGGGTCTAATAAAAGTTAGCAAAATGGATACTTATGGATATAAATAATTATTATCACAATAAAGTTTAAACTCAGTATATATAATTATATTTGGATATACTAATATATTTTAGTACGTTATCTATGGAGGCTTTGTAATTAATCATCCTTATCATCTTTAGGGTTGATTCTGATGGCTGCCTGCATTTCCTCCTTGGAATGATCCTTGTCGCCCCAACCCCACAAGTGGTGCGTACCATCACCGGTACGGTTCACCCTGTTCTTAACGATTTCATCCGAAACTGTTTTGAGGTCATAGGCCCATCCGATCTTAGCGAAGAAATTGATGAACGTTGTTGTAAAATTGAGCCTATTGTTACCCAGCTCAGCTGTTTTGTAATCCCACGGGAAGGTGTGGTGGTAGTTATGGAAGCCTTCACCGAGTGCAAAGATGGATACTGAAATATTTTCGGAGGGCTGAATGTTTTTGTCGTACGGTTTGTCTCCCCACTTGTGGGCAGCCGAGTTAACTAGCCATGTGACGTTGAGTATGAAGGCGTATCGGAACATAGCGGCAACGAAGTAAGCGTTTACGAAGGACTCGCCCCAGAAGTACATCGGTATTAAGGTCGGCAACACGAAACACGTGATCGGCATCAAGATCATGTAATATCTGAAATGGAAATGATACTCGTCATTAGTGTCATGTTATCCTTATTGTTTCATAGTCTCGTCATATATTTAATTTTTTTGTTTGTTTGTAATGGATAAAACCTAAACTACTAAACCGAATTCAAAAATTCTTTCACCAGGCAAATGCTACGTTATCACTGAGAGAAATAGATAATATTTTAACGGGAGAACGAATTTGAGCGAAGCTGCGGACGGAATCTAGCGTTATATATAAAGATGCGTTACTAATTGAAAACAGATCGTAATAAAATAATAATAATAAATACTCTTTATTGTACACCACAAAGAAACATTACAAAAAAGTGATACATGAAAAGAAAGATGTACAAAGGCGGTCTTATCGCTAAGAACGATTTCTTCCAGACAACCTTTGGGCATAGGACATAGCGAAGAAAAAGAGAAGCGGTAGGGAAGTGTACAAAACCAATCATTTTAAAGGTTGTGTTTAAAGGACAAGCCAATTAATAAGGCTATTATTTATACACATAGACATATTACACCACTGTTTCATACGTCTCGAGTAAGAACTAAATGTAACGTGGTCCTCTGCCGTATTGTCAATACATACAGTTATGTATTTCATAATAATTAAGTTGATCATATCAGTGTGGTCCTTTTTTACCATTACGTGAATTTTAAAAGGTGACTTAAGACTTGCAGCCTATAAGTGAGGTACTGGTCATTTCTTAACGAATAATTTAAAAAAGAATAGCGTGGTAAAATCAAAACAACTACTTAAGCGGTATACAAAGGGAGGTCACAGAAAAATTTTGTTTAAGGATGAGGAAATTTTTACAATTGAGCAATATTAAATTTTATCAAACAAAATAACTATTTGTGCTCAATTAGTTTAATTAATTAATTAATTTCCCAATTAGTAAACAGAGTACAACGCGGGCATTATCCGTCTTCAGTGATGGTTTGGTGGGGTGTTAGCTATAAAAGAGTCACTGAGCAATATTTTTGTGAAAAAGGTATAAAAAAATCGGCACAAGTGTATCAAGATTCCATTCTTGAGAAGGTAGTTAAGCCCCTTAACAACACCATGTTCAATAATCAAGAATGGTCTTTTGAGCAACACTCGGCGACGTATCATAAAGGACCGATCCACCCAATCTTGGTTCAGATCTTAATCTGTTGGAACACGATTTATAGTCAGTTTTAGAGAGTATGGCTTGCTCTAAATGCCATGATAATTTGGAGCCCCTAAAATAATCCATACGATTGGCAGTGAAGAATTTTCCCATGGAAAGAGTTCGTGTTTCTATTGATAACTGGCCTGAAATGGAGACCACTTGGAATAAGCTTTATATATTTTTATGTTTTTATATTAATGTATTATTAAACTAACACACTAGAATAGTTTTAAATGTTACGTGCAATAGAAAAAATGTTTTTTTTTTCTTCTTCTTTGTAACAATATTTACAGCAAGACTAGGACGGAGACTAGGCGGAGTAGTATGAAATTTCGCACACTTATAGTTTATATAGAGAAGGAGTGCAGAATGCTAATTTTTTTTTAAATTATGGATAAAAAATTCATTAAATCAATTTAAAAAAAAACATTACACACACTACCATGTATTTGACACACACACACACACATGAATATACTCTTTTTTTAATGTTCAAACTTATAACTTAAATTAATTATGGTCGAATTTCGACCACTGGGCGACCACTAGTTAAGATTATTGTGTATTCTTAAATCTGGATTTAAACGTAAGAATGGAGGTAATAGTATGAAGGGGACAAAAAATATTTAAATTAACGAGAAAGTGTTAATTAAGTGCTAATAAGTCCACGAGCCCGTGGCCGTAAAAACACGTGTATTACAGTGTTATTTGTGTAAAATGCTGTGTGGTTATGGCATCAAAGAATATAGCCACCCCCTCCCTTCCCGTGGGTGTCGTAAGAGACGACTAAGGGATAACACAGTTCCACTACTACCTTGGAACTTAAAAACTCGACCGATGGCGGGATAACCACCCAACTGCTGGTCTTCAAATACACAGGCCGAAGACGGGCAGCAGCCTCTTCGGAGCAACAAAGCCAGCCCTGCGCCACCAACCCGCCAGCCAGCAAAGCCAGCCCTGCGTCACCAACCCGCCTGCCCAGCGTGGTGACTATGGGCAAAACACATGAGTTGACGCCATTTTTGGCGTGAACTTGTGGAGGGCTCTGTCCAGTGGTGGACTGCGAAAGGCTGCTGTGATGATGATGGTGATTGTGTAAAAATGTAGCGCCAGCTATTCACAACAACTTTTAAGATAAAGACTTTGAGTGTTTATGACATCACTTCTTAAACTTGTCCTGAAGTAGTCAGCTTATTGCCTGTATTTTAGGTAATAGCTAATTCTTAAATATATTCCCTATCAAGCCCCACCTCAATAAAAACACACCTATGTACAAATAGGTTCAATATAAAACTTACTTTTTCTGAAACCTCAGTATCGGATCTGCATACAGGTCACTCAAATCGAGCCCCTTGCCCTTCTTCTTGAGTTCCGGATGCTTCCTCACAAGAAGCCAGCCGATATGAGAGAAAAAGAAGCCTCTTGTAGCGTTGTGAGGGTCAGCGTCTGTCTCCGAGTATTTGTGGTGCATACGATGGTCGCGGGCCCAATCAATCGCTGAATCCTTTAAGATAAACAATATGTTTTGTTTAGGTTCTTATATATTATATCTTAGCTTATCGCTTATTTGATCATGTCATGTTAAGTGTGATGTGGGCGGGCTTTAACTCATCAAAATAAATAATTCAGAGTACTCAAGTACGATTCAAATGAACCTTTTAATTGTCATTTTTATTTCTATTGCTGAGAAGAATTGACAAAAGCATACAATACTTAAGTAATAAATATTATTAAACGCAACAGTTCGAATAATTGTTTGAATCTCGCGATGAAATGGACCAATATAAGAAATCTTTCTGCAGAAAAGTAGTATAACTTAACTTTGGGCTTATAAATTATTTATATTTACTAGCTGACCCCACAAACGTTTCTTTGCCATATATGTTATTAACCCGCTTAACCCCCCCCCCCCCCTTATAACTTAGGGATATGAAAAATAGATGTTGGCCGATTCTAAGACCTACCCGATATGAACACAAAATTTTATAAAAATCGGTCCAGCCATTTCGGAGGAGTATGGTAACTAACATTGTGACACGAGAATTTTATATATAAGATATATATGTACAGTCGACTCTCGAAAAAGTAGGGGGAGGTGAGAAGAAAGGCGATTTTTGTCATTGTTCAAGAATAGCAGTTACTAAACAATCGCGTCATTCTGCTCGCAGTGTCCGCGGTAAATGAAAGTGCACTAAGTGTAGTTTTTGTTTTAAAAATGTTGGCGTCGGTGTCCTCTAGACGTGTCATAATGACAGAATTTATTAAAAAATATAAAAATTCAGAATGTTTGTGAAAAACGGACGAAAATTATAAAATTAAACAGCATCGACAAAAAGTTTTATTTTACACACCTACTATTTTTATTTTTTATATTTATAACATATATACATATACACGGTCGTCTCTTCCTACGGTAAGCAATGTAATGCTTGTGCTATAGGTAACTGCCGGCTGATATAGATACATTTTTTTTTATTAATACATATAAATAATACTTAGAAATAAATACATTTATAATTAACTAGCTGACCCGGCGAACTTCGTATCGCCTAACACAAACTTTATCGTATGGTATTACAGTTCAAATTGACTTTTAAGTATTATCACAAATCTTTTGTATGGGAGTATAGAAAAGTGTTGTTTTTAGACTTTTTCAGGAAATTTATTTTTTTTTTTTTTAGAATTTTTCTCTCCGTAAGAACCATCCTCGTACTTCAAGGAATATTTTAAAAAAAGAATTAGCGAAATCGGTCCAACCGTTCTCGAGTTTTGCGCTTAGCAACACATTCAGCGACTCATTTTTATATTATAGATGGCATTAACGACACCGTGCATGATCGATTGACCATTGACAGACATACGTACTTATTACAGATGAGGAACAACTAATAATAAAAACTGCTCATATAGAATTATAGGCCATTGTAGACCAGTATATGGCAACAAAAAGTACCCGCCTTAAGAATTAATGTTTCTTCTTCGGCATCAGAATCCATTTTTTTTTTCTCAACAAAAATAGGTAGTACCTACACGTCCTTTAACCCTTTAACTGCCGTGCAATAATTCGCGTGAAGTGCCTGTAGCGCCAGCAACCTTTAGGTACAATTTTGCATTGTGTTGTAAAGTATAGTTATCGATAAACATCAAAGGTACACACACTCTGTCGGTGCATAGACCCCAAGGATAAAAAGGCGAGTGAGTCCGACTTTTAGCCTGATCCAGAGGAGTCTTGGGATTACACATTCATGCTCCATCACACATTCAACCATTCGAAAGGAAAGAATCAATCCAACTCCCTGACAGCCTCGGCTGGTTTGGGGGACTCCCGACCAGTACGCCGTGTAGGGACCATGAACTGTGGTGTCACACCCCTTCCTCTTAGTCTCGTTCACACAGATTATCTATACATCGTTCATCCATCATCTGACATACTTCATCTCCCTTACCATCCATTCCTCCTCTTACATTCAACGTAGCGAAGCCGCTCTCCATGGGTCACTCTTCACCCCCGCGAGAAATGAGATGTGATGGGTGGCGAAACACATCGCCGCCATTTTGGTTAATTACTTTATTTTTATCCATGTGTTCCCACGAAATAGCAAGGGAAAGGTTTGTCTACCCCAGCAGAGCCCCGCATGCTAGGGTAAGGCTGGCCTAATTCTGGGTCGCCCGGTCCCAGGGCAGAGTGGCACACTAACGACTAGGCTTGCCCCGAGCCACGCATCCATCCGCGCGGCATACGTTGGATTGGCGGAGAGTAGGAATAGGGAAAGGGAAGGATAGGTGGTGTGAAAAGGAAGATTGATGGTAAGTTAGTGTGGGGAATAGGAAATGTAGGATATTACCGCCCAGAGGGTAAGGGATAGGACAGTAATAGCTAGGAAAGCCGGGGTCGCATACCCGTATACTATACCACAACTACCGGACAGGTAATTGGGATGAGTATCCCATGACTGTGATGACTTAAAGATGTACTTACTAAATATAATTTTACCCTATCATTTTATAATAAATTTAAGTAAATACTAGCATTAATTTATTAACTTGAATAACAATAAAATAATATTAATAATATTTAAACTCAAATAATAAATTACCTGAAAAGCTAGCGTGTTGAAAAATACCAGAATGAGCCTCAATGGCCACTTCGCCTTGTAAGATTTATGAGCCCAGAGCCTGTGAGCTCCTGCGGTAATACCAAGCCCAGACATCACATATAATACGTAAGCTGAAAGAAAACAATTATCAATTTATTTTTCCTCAAAACACGACGAAAATTTATTTATATATATTGTATTTATTCATATATTTTTCCTTTGTCAAAAAAATATTCCCAATAGCTAAATTTATAAATTAGTTAGTACAAAGTTATATTTTTAAGAATGATTTATGTATTGATAGTTACTACCCCAACTGAAATAATAGGTATTTTCTGTTTATAAGGAAAAACCACTCAAAAACATGTTAATATTCTTTCTTTCATTACTGGTGAGCTATTAAAGTTAAAAATGTTATTCAAAGAACTTCAGTAATGCAGCAATCCTTAATGTTTTTTGTTTAAAAGCTTGTCTGTATATATACAACAAAGTCAATTACTGTAATATTAGTTGCTATTAATACTTATATAATTGAGCTTACGACATTGTGTAACCTACTCAACCAATTTTTTGTTTGTAGCAAAAATATGTGTATTTTTGCAATATATATATGCTACATGCATGCAATATAAAACAATAACAAATTTTAAATCTGACAAGAATTTAGAGCCATTTGTAATAACAACATAATTCGTGTAAGGTAGGTATTGTGTGTGTATGAAATTCTAATGAACATATCAAAAAGTTTTATAAGGTGAACAAATTTATAGCACTTTGTAAGTCAAATTTACATAACAATCAAGTTTATAAGTGGTTAGATATGAAAATAGATAATACACATCACGAAGGTGACACGAGTGACATCAAAATATTTTAAGCAACTTTGTCTTGAAATCATAAAATAATTACAAATAAACTTACCAAATATGTCTGTTTGCCATTTAGCAGAGAAAAGAAAAAGATATCCTCCGTACAATGCTGCAATGTGTAAATATGTAAAGGCTATGATATTTCTCCAAACTAACTTCCTTGGATAATTATCTGCTTGCTGTATCGGAACTGTAGGGAGAGCCATATCTGGAGTAGCTGCATCCGTTTCAAATAACACTCCATTTGCATCTACAGAATTTGGTGCCATTGTTCAAACTCTCTATTCTGAAGAAAAAAGATTACAAATAATTTTTTTTTAACTTTTACAGATTATTATTTTAGTTATAATTGACATTATATCTTCAGATATATTTAAGTGTTTATCTTCTAATCCATTATAAAACCAGTAATACCAGCTATTTGTACTCGTAATGAATACATATATATATTTCAGGAATAATATTAGGTACGAGTAATTGTCGCAACTAAACTTTTTGCTGAAACATCGCAAAGCATAAACGCTTATACAAAAAATACACGTAGATTTCGAAAAGCCGAAAAAATATTATTATCATTGATATTAATCATAGGAAAAAAACAAAAAACAAACAGTAATTTGAACCTACATGCAGGCACTAATCTAGAAAGTAGGAATCACACCAATCACACTGACGTCTGAACCTATGAAACCTATCAACAGACTGAAACTGAAATACTTGACATTTTGACGTATTAATATCACGACAGCTAGATCAAAAAAAAAACATTCTAATGGACAAAATAAACATTTTATAAGCATTTTACCTTGTTAGCACAACTAAAAGCTATTAGGAAAGAAATTAATAACATTCTTATTGGAAAATTTTACTTGATACGAGAAGAAATGACATCGATTTTTATGATATTATTTTTACATTACCTACATACTAAATTTAATAAATACTCACTACTGTTTAATCTTTACTGACCTATAAGTATAGAAAAGTTTATTGCAAATAGAAAAGCTTCCGTAAATCTCTTAAAAGCACTATCTCATTAATAAAAAGATTTGATGTCGTCAATTAAAATATTTGTCTTTATATTAAACGAAATTATTTATAAAATAATAGAATGATTACATATCTGAAATATTTTAAGTTAAATCTGTTTAAAAAAAGAACTCAATTCAAATAAACCTACCTAAGTACAATTATTTTTTTGTTTAATTATTTTTAAACGTATTTAGAAATTACGTAAATAATATGTATTTAATTTTTAAAAAGTACACGTTAAAATAAAAATTTCTAACAATTACGCTCCAATTTTTAAAGCAAAACTTACCAAATTTGAAGAAAATAGTAATAAATTCACTATATTCATGTATCTTCCCTATGATTTATTATTAAATAATAACACGTTTTCGCGCTCGTTTTCTATTATATACTGAGTATTGTTTATATTTCAATAAGAGCTTAACATATATGAATGACTTTCCACGATAACTACTACTTGTTCAGTGTTCACGTGTTTGACCATACACGATACTTTGAGACATGAGTCGACGCGGTGACGATACGTGCAGTTACTAGCGGTTTGAAATAAAATGGAAGGCTGAAGGCAATGCGGTAAGCGACCCGTGGATTGGATGGTAAGGTGGCGCGATAGTAGGACCACGTCACGCTAAACCATCCATCGCTGAGCCACGAAGTGTATTTGTGATCGGACGATTTCGCAACCGACTTGACAAAAATGCACTCAGACACTTGGCACATTTGTTTGAATTTTGTATTTTCGATAAAGCAACTCACAATTAGACATTGTGTATCTACAATTACACGTTTATAGAAAAGTTTAATTGCTTTTTACCTCCTTTTTACCATATAAGTTGTAAGATCATGCTTCATAGTAAATTTTATTAATTTGAACTTGCGCTTTCATGATTTTTTTATTGAATGTAAATTTTTGGGAAAAAAATATCTTATCCCAATGTTCTAATTGTAATATAAAAATGTTATTGTAATATATAAATAGTACTATTAGGTAAATATTCGTTTTTAAAGTAAATGTTTTAATGCTTACTAAGAGATTTTAAAACTGAAAGAAACTAGATCATCTAAAAGTTGAAACTTGAATGTATGTAAAAGAATAGAACACACCAATAATTAGGGTCCACATTTTTAATAAATAAGAGGTAGGTACAATGTTGAATGACTTAACATAAGTATAATATGTTAAGTCATTCAACATTATACTTATGTATAACGTATATTAAGGAAAATAACAATTACAGTTAAATATTGCGTCATATGAAACATACTAACAAATATATTGTATACGATATAATATATTAATATATTTTTAAAACGTATAGGTATATATTTAAACAACAAATAAATGTTTCTACTATAGATTAGGAAATAACTATAATTTCTTTTGTTTTAAGAATAAAATATTGTGTTTGCAGGCAGACGGCGTAAGTAGACAAAAAATAGTCGAGTTAATACGCATTATCAAAGATTACTCCAAAGTTGTAACCAGTTCTCGATGAAATTTAAATGTGACCACATGGTAAACATCGACTTTCGATTAAATTAAAAATCATCAAATCGGTACACCCAGCAAAAAGTTATGCGGTGTAATACAACGTAGGTCGACGAAAAAATAGTCAAGTAAAAACGCATTACCTATTAGATATAGCTCGAAAAGTAGTTGTTAGATCTCAAATAAATTTAAGTGGGACCAAATGACACACACCACCTTTCGATTAAAAAAAATTTGTCGAAATCGGTCCACCCATTCAAAAGTTCTGAAGACATACATAAAAACACATAAAAAAAATTAAAAAACAATACAGTCGAATTGAGAACCTCCTCCTTTTTTAGATATCGGTTAAAAAATATATATACGTTCGAATTGTGTAACCTCGTTCTTTTTTGAAGTCGGTTAAAAAAAAGAAACTAAAAAAGTCACCGTAGCACCAACGACTAGATACAATCAGAATTCTGTTCCCCCTGTAACAAGTGATAGGTTCAAGTTGAAAATGATCATTCTACAGGAGAGCAAACAAGATTTAAAAAATTACTGTTCGTGAACTATGTGGGCTAAGTTTAACTTGGTATCTTTTTTGTAGAGCTAAAAACATTCTCATTCTATATACTGGTACATTTTAGTTTATTTGGTAAATATTTCCTTTTTAATGGTGATTTAAGAAAGAAAAAAAATGCAATAATTGTGTTAGCTCGGAAACAAAAAAACCGACTTCAGTTACATCGACAAGTAATACAACGTAAGTAGACGAAACAAATAAACAAACGCACTAGATTTTCGAGGGTTTCTCTCGATTTCTCTGGGATTTCATCATCAGATCCTGGTTTCCTTATCATGGTATCAAACTTAGGATATTTCCTTTCCAGCAAAAAAAGAATTATCAAAATTAGTTCATAAACGACGAAGTTATCCCCGAACTTACATCTTATCTTATACATATAATAAAATGGTAGGAAAGTCAAAACTGTACATTGAATATTTTTTTAAAAGAATACTTGGGTTTGTGATCTGCAATCGATACCGAAGCCAAAAATATAGTATTTAGAATTTTAGTCTGTTTGTTTGTTTGTCTGTATATATCTATGTCCGGTATAAGCTCATAAAGTACTGCATGGATTTACTTCAAATTTGGCACGAATATTATTAAGAAGTGGGATCAACATAATATAGGCTACATATTATCACGCTATCACCTACGGGGAACAAGCAGTGAAACTTTATTTCTTCAACGCATTCTGTAACAACGTGTAATCTAACGACGCATATTTGAATGTTGTTGTTATTATGTTAATAACCATGCTATAAACTAGCTTCTCACTATAAATAAAGACATTCTGTAGTATATTTAGTATCAGCATTGCACCCGTGCGAAGCCGGGGAGGGCCGCTAGTAATATATACAGGGTCAGTCTGCATAAAGTGCACATATCAAAATCAGGGAAACTACACCCTATTTCATCGATGAAAAAATTATCAAAAAAAAAAATAAATAAATAAAAATTTGATTTTTTATGAATATTTTAAAATTTTTAATTGCCGCTGCTAGCGCTATTTAAATAAATCGGTTTAACTTTTAAACTAAATGTCCTGTCACGATGGAGTAAATTTTATAATGCTTGCTAATAATAGGCTATGCTCATAAAGTAAAAATATCTTAGAGAATTAATACTATAAATTTAGAGTAAAAAAGAATTTGATGAAATTCTGTTTTTTTTTTCATCATTTTTACAATAATGTTAAACATCGTCCCGATAACCCTACTTTTTTTTAATTTTAAGTTATTCTACATGGTATTAGCTTTCTAAAAGTAAAAATTGCACACTCATTACTAAGATACAACATTTTAAATCAGCGTTTAAAAAAAGCAATTAACACAGTTAAACACCGAAGTAGGAATAAAACAAAAGTATGTATCTACATAAATCATTTATTATTCTTAGGAAATTATAATCAAATAGCCTTGCCATTAAACTTATCATTTTGACCTAATGTATCAATTGTCCAAAATGACCACCCCGTTGTTGCAAACACATTGTAGCGCAAAGCACAATTTGCTGCGTGGCCCTATGAATCGTTTCGGGATCATTTCTGATTTTGTTTGCAACACGCAAAACTCTTTCTTTGATCCTCCAAATGGATGGATGTCCTGCCCATTATGCGCTGATTGTCAGGTCTTTTCTAAATGAAAAATATCCGCGCCGCTGGATCGGTCGACTAGGACCTGTTGGGTGGCCGGCGCGTTCCCCCGATCTTACCCCTTTAGATTATTTTTTATGGGGAACAATGAAGCAAAGGGTGTACAGCAGTCCCATAAACAGCGAAGAGGAACTCACAGAATTAAAGGTTAACATTACTTTACGTTAATTAATATTACTGATACATTAAATAGATTTAAAGAATATTAATACTTACTCAAGTAAATTATAATACTTTAAAAATCGGAGTATAAAGTGTATAAAATTAGATAATCGTTATGTAATACATGAAATCGGCTTTATTTCAGTTACTCTCATTGGTTACAGTACCTACTGTGTCGTAAATGTGTAGATGTGCGCATAATTTGACATTTATATGCCACGCTACTTCAGTGCTGATTTGCAATTTTATGTTTTTGTATTTCCTCTGAAACTTACAAGTACTCACGACTTGGCCATTTTTTCTATAGTCTTCGAATTCAAGAACAATTAGGTACCTATTTGCAAAATTACCGGTGTTGGACATTTGAACCCACGACCTTGACTTACGGTACGGTATTACATACGTGAGATTCACGTGTTCAATAAATTAAGGGGCCACCTAGGCTTAGTTAATAATAATCTAAAGATTAATGTTCTTATAATTTGTTCAATATTTCAAGTAAATATTCTTAAAAATAACTAGTTAATACTAAAATATGTTTTCGAATTAGGATTTATCATTAATCACTAAAACGTAAATATCAAGTTTTTCAGGACCATATAATCCAATAATTACGTGAGCTATTTTTCGATCAGTTTAGACCCCTTTGTTGAAATTGTGAACGCGAAAACGTGAGATTGATGCTAAAAAAAAATTTACAAAAAAAATTTTTTTTTTTTCGTAAAAATAATAAATCGTTTAGGTATAATATAGTTAGTTCATTTAAATTAAATAAAATTAAAAGCAAAACAGATAACAACAAATAAAATTTTTACTCAATCCATGGAGAGTCGATATCGTGTACTTTTTCGATTGAAATAATTGGACACATGTCATCTGGGATTTCTGGTAGTGCTGGAAGACAGGAAACGTCTACGTTTTCATCGTTTATTCACTTTTTCTACAAATTTATATTTTTTGAAGTTAAGGTGAGATTTTCGTTTTATCCCCTTGGTTTAAATGGGATTTGGTGAGGTGTCATTGAACCCTTCCCCCCATTCTGATTTCACGTAATTAATTGATGTCCCCTAAAGTGAGTAAATTATACATTAAAATCATAAAGATTAAATAATTTTATTTTTTTAGTTAACAGTTGACTTAAATTTCATACCAAGTTCGTAATAATAATTGTATTGAAAATAAGATTTTTATGATACCAAGCTTTTACTGATATAGTAAATAAGGTCTATCTTCATATAGTTTTGACTATAAATAGATAAAAAAAGTGACAGCGACGACTGAATTTAAAAACATAGAAAATACTTAAAGAAACCAGATAAATATTAAGTATATTTATATATAGACTAGGTAACAATACACTTTATTGTACACCAAAACAGAAATAATACACATCAGATTGATTTTAACAGAGTATCATAAGGTACAAAGGGCGGCCTTATCGCTGAAAAGCGATCTCTTCCAGGCAACCTAGAGGCAGAGGAGATGATATTGTGTCGGTGTAGGTTTATGAATTGAGACATAAACGTGTAAATATATTTACTTAAACACATATACATATAAGTACATACATAGATAGATACATACATATATACATACAATCATACATACATATTTATCTATTTATTTAATAAAGGCATACCAACTAAGTACGAGTACATAAAAAAGCTTCTACATTAAAACAATACCACAAAGTTATACAATATGCACTTAAATTAAAGGTTTGCACAACATTCTTAGAACGCTACTGTAATCAGACATTAATCATATTTGTGTAATTTACGAAAAAACAACACAATGTATATGTTACAATAAAAAATAGAGAGAAAAAAAAAAACAAAACTATTACAATTATATATCAAAGTCCATCAACACTTTAATTATTTTTCCCTTAAATTGGCTTAATGAATCTGCGAAGATGTCTATGTCTATGTTAAGAAAAACTGCATTTAAATTTTTTTACATAAGATTAAGCGGTGAGTTATTTATATACTTAGATTTATTATACATTATATAAAATGGTTTATACATTCTAAAGAAGCTATCCCTGGACAATATTCTGGGTACACTCAAATTAATTCGTTTCAAGAGGGAGGGACAGTCAATCATACGATTAAGCAGCTTATACAGAAAAATGCCGCCAAGAGCCTGATTGCGTTTCAATGAGGGAAGGTAGTTGAAATAACGTAACCGGTCGTTATAGTTATTGAGAAGCAGATCGTTTTGTGTTCTAGCTTTAAAGGATAGTCTTTTTAAAAACATTTTTTGCACCTTTTCAATACGCTGTAAATTGTTTTGATAAACTGGGTACCCTAAAAAGCAACATTACTAGATATTACTGCGTACCAGTGCATTATATAAGGCCTTTAGAGCTAATATTGATGTAAACTCTTTGATATTACGTGTTATAAATCCTAACATCTTGAAACTTTTTTTAATAACATGATTTATCTGACCAGTAAACCGCAACTCTGAATCTATATTTACGCCTAAGTCTCTTACTTCCTCAACTCTTTTCAACTTCTTATTATCAATACGGTACCCAGAATAATATTTATTACGTTTTTTAGCAATTTTATGTGTACACACTTGTCAATATTCATAGTCATATAGTTAATTTTACACCATTGAGCAACACCAGTAACATCCCTCTGCAACAACTCCTCGTCAAATTCATTCTGTACGACTCTAAATATTTTTAGATCATCAGCATACAACTCGAATTCTGAGTGTTTTATGTAGTATTTAATGTCATTAAAAAAACAAGCCAAACAAAATAGGTCAAAAATAGAGCTTTGTGGAACACCAGACGAAAGGATGCAGAAATTTGAACTATATCCATTTACTACTACCCCCATTTTGCGATTTTTTACGTAGGAACTGAACCACAGCAACACCGAGCCATTTATATAAAATTGATTTTTTAATTTTCTAAGAAGTAAATGATGGTCCACTTTATCAAACGCCTTACTTAAATCCCCATAAATAGCATCTACTTCCTCCCCGGAATCCATATGTGACAACAGCTGTTCAACAAAAGATACCAAGCTAGTAGCCACTGATCGCTTAGCTACAAAGCCATGTTGTTGTTCGCCTAACATTTGTTTCGTGTGCCAAGTAGTGTGTATGCAGATGATTTTCTCAAATACTTTTGCTAGCACTGATAGTATACTGATAGGTCGATAATTTTCTATCAGTTGCTTGGGACCAGATTTCGGAATCGGTATCACAGTGGCTTCCTTCCAAATGGTCGAAAACACACCGTCCTTTAAAGATTTATTAAATATATTTTGAAGGGGACAAGTGGTTCTGTGTTTTTTAAAAAGAAAATTGGTGGTATACGATCATTTCCGTAACCTTTGGCTATGTTTAATTTTTTCAGCTGATACACACATACATAGATGCATATATACATACATACATAAATACAAACATATATACATATATATATATATATAATTTTATTCACGTTGAATATCAAGAAAATGTTTCCTAACAGTCTTTTTAAAAATAAAAAGCGACTCTACACGTCTAATATGCAAGGGTAAAGAATTCCAAAGACGAGATGCTTGAATAGTGAAAGATTTAGTATAAAAGGAAGAGGAGTGAGAGGGAATTCTAAGAAGTAACCTGTCATCAAAACGAAGACTCCGTTCATGGGAATCACTAAGAAATTTAAATCGTTGTTTTATATAAGCAGGTGCAACAGGGTTAAATAGAATAGAGTAAAGTAACTTGAGAATATGCGCATTCCTGCAAAAGCGAATTGGGAGCCACTTGAGTATTTTTATGGAATTCAGAGATATGATCATATTTTACGAATCGTGCACATAAATTCTGGATTCGCCCAAGTTTATTAATATACTCCTCAGTAATGTTAAGCTAACATGTATCCGCGTAATCCAGAATTGGTAATAGAAGACTATGTGCAACTAATAGTTAAGCTTTTTTCACTTTGAAATCACATTGCTTCTTAAAATTCTTTGTGTTTGAAACCACACAAAGATAAAATATGAGAAATAGTCTTTTATTTTCATCAAAAAGACCATAAAATACTGATTTCCCATTTTACCGACTGAATTAGGTACCTAAAAGAAATTTCGTGACGTAGGTACTTACATATATACATTTTTTTTTTTTTGTAATAAAGATAAAGTTATTGGTACAACAGTTAACGTCAAAGTAACGGACTATTAACCACTTTGTGTGCATAATTTTAAAAAAGTTCCGTATTTGATGTAATTTAACTATTGTAAATTCAGCCGTCCTAACTTATGTATTATCTATTTACTAGTTGAACTTCGACTGACGACGAACCAGTCTGTCATGCTGTCAGGACATGTTATTTTTTAGGTATAGAACAAGACCAAACAAATTATGTAAATTAGAATAACGCTGTAGATGCTTATTAATGTAATAGTTGTGTTTGTTATCAAACAGAAAAAAAACTATTTTAATTTTAAGGTATATCGACAAGTAATAATTGTATTTAATAAATTGTGAAAAAATAGACTTCAATTCCATCGACAAGTAGTAGGGTGTCGATACAACAACGGTCAATCAAAAAGCATTATCAGGGATAAATTAAATAGTACTCGTCAGATCTCAAATTTAAATAACATCAAATGGCAAGCTTCGAGCTTTCGATTAAAAACAAAAATATCAAAATCAGTTATGAGTTACCAAACACAAAAATAAAATAGAATTAAGAACCATCTCTTTTTTGTAGTTGGTTAAAAGTAAAAACGATTTGCTTAGCAATTACAGTTATTCGATGTTGCTCTAGTGGTCGTGGATACAATAACTTTAACAAACATTTGTATACGCCATAAAGATCATTGATTGTCTGTTTGTTGTTATTGATCTTAGAAGTGTTTAATACTACATTTTTCTTTCTAAAATATTGACAGATGCACAAAACAAGTCTTTGCGATAGTAAAATTACGAGTAGTGCATAATCTAATGACATCGCGTGACAATCGCGTGCAAGAATATGATGTGAAAACCATAAACATATTTATATTTTTGTGCAGAATTTGTTTATTAAGATATAAATAATTGGTACTTAAGATATAATAAAGAAATTAATTGGCAGTAGTGCATTTATTTTCTTATCTCATAGTTCGTTGTTACTTACACTACAAGTACCTACTCGTATCGGTTTAAAAATTTAATAAACCGATGCGTAATCTACTAATAAGTATGTTATATTGTTTTGGAACGAAGTTCCTTACGGCAGGCTTGACATTTGGCTGGGCGACTGAACTGAGAAAAATGTGAGACTAAAACCTTGAAAATATATAACGGAAGTGACGTAATATCAGTCACACGACTGTATAATATGAAGTTTGTAAAACTAAAATATTACTAGTAAACTTTTTTAAAATTATTTATGTAATTTTATACTGTCGACAATTAATAAAGACATGTTTTTTTATTTCACTTAATAGTTGAAATTATTATTATTATTTTGTTTGATTAATTTTATTTTACGGTATTTTTTATTTTCTAAAATACTAAATTTCCTAAATACTTTTATGTAGTTAATAAAAACCAATCAACAGAATACAAAAAAAAAAAAAAAAAATCAAGAACTAGAAAATATATACAAAGTTCAAAATTGTTTTTTCAAATTGGGTTGCTTCTATACTATGCGAAGGAACTTCGTTCCTACCTGGTGTCCCACGAGACCACATAATTTTTTTTAAAACCATTAACTAGGTTCCCCCCGTGCTTACCATCACATGAGCCGTCAACCGTACGCTTGTTTGCCGACCTACTTATATAAAAATAAACTTTATTTATTATTTTTATTTATTAGGAAAACAAACAGTGTTTATTACAAAAAAAAAAATATCTAAATTAAAACTATACACCAATTACAATGTTTTCACCATTAAATTACAAAAGAATAGCTTGTTCACTTGATACAGTTGTATTAAAATGATAAATTCCACCTACGGATCAGTTCGAAAGCCGTCACACCAAGTGTTCGTCAAAGTCGTTTTGAAATGAAGTGTTGAAGACGTAAAGAGTCCAAACATAAAGGTTGCCTAGGTGTTTTATAAGGCACCCTCAAATTAATCTTTGAGAGTAAATGTGGAGAATCTACACGGTTTTGAGCAATTTTGACTAGGAAGACAACATCGGCAATTTGTCTCCGTTCCTGTAAGGGTCTACGGCACCTTGCCTCATAATTGCATTCGTTGATTTCCAGCCAGTACTGTAGATATTTCAAAAATCTACGCTGTATGGATTCAATCCTATCAATGTAGACATTATAACGTGGATTCCATACCTGTGAACAATACTCGAGAAGGAACAATAAAGGACCTTAATTACTTTTATACTATTAAATTGGGAACTTGACCGAAAAACAAAGCCCATAGTTTTATTAGCCTTTATACAGATCAGGTCTATATGCGTTTCGTATGTTAATTTAGGATCATGCGTAATACCCAGATCATGGATCTCATTTACCCTGTGTAATACCTGATCTGTAAATTTATATAGAGTTTTCACGAATTTATGCGAGTGAAAGTCATACAGTAACATTTCTGAATGTTTAGCTGTAAGTTAGTTTAATCCCATAAAGACGCTACAACGATAACTACTTTACTATAGTAACGCCATTAGAATTTATTATTAAAAATACATAAATTATGTCATATTGACACCAAGTTACACTAATAATGCCACTATTATTACATATACCTAGGTAGGTACTATGGTGGTATTATAAAAATATCAATGCAAATGAAAATGAACTTCATTCTATGCTTCTAAATAAATAATAACAACCAAATAGTACAAAGACAATGCAAATATATTATATTATTACTAGCGACTCGCCCTGGTTTTGCACAAAAATATAAAAAAATATATTTACAATGTAAGAGCAAAAAAATGTTATATTTACATTAGAAACGTCTAAATCTATCAGTGTTCCTCTACTATATTATGCATTTATTATCCAAATAGACCTTCCTCTGGCATTACTCTATTTACTGAAGAAAACCGCATCGTAATCCGTTGCGTAGTTTTAAAGAGAAGCATACAGACAGCGGGAAGCGACTCTGTTTTATACCAGTGTTTCCCAAAGTGGGCGATAACGCCCCCTTATTGGCGCTGCAGTACTAAGAGACCCAGAAAAAAATGGTGGTGTTGTGTAGAGGCTTTGGGGGCGATTTGTCATTTAATTTATAAGGACTCTCGACTACAACTTGTGAACATCAACTAATATTCATTAAAAGATTGCTCAAAGGGGGCACTATAAAATAATTTATTCTCTTAGTGGGTAGTAGACAAAATAAGTTTGGGAACCCCTGTTTTATACTTTGTAATGATATGTAATTAAATAAATAACAGACAACAGAAGTATTCAAAAGTAGTATGTTAGTTATTGACCACTGATCTTAACTCGATATCTTCAACGAATCTATTTCTTATGGTCAATTACCTAACGCTTGGAAGAGTGGCAAGTTACTCCTATTCCTAAAAAATCTAACCCATCGAATTTCTCTATAGTATATACTCCAATTTCCTTCAAAAGTCCTTGAAAAATTAGTCCATAATCAAATATACTTCTACCTTATTAAACATTCCCCTTTAAATCCCTTTCAATCCGGTTTCCGTCCTGGTCATAGTACGAACACTGTACTGGTCAAGGTTACTGATGACATTCGCTGGGGTATGGACAGCAAACAACTGACAGTTCTTACTCTGCTCGACTTCAGCAATGCTTTTAATGCTGTCGATCATGAAATATTGCTAAACCTTTTACGTACATTTAGGTAACATATCTCCATTCGCAATGAGCTGGTTTCAGAGTTACCTCGGTGGGCGCCGGCAGAGAATAAAAATTGAAGATTCGTTATCTTCTTGGTGTGAAGTCCGAGCTGGCGTTCCCTAGGGTGGTGTCTCCATTACTGTTCTCTATCTTCATAAACTCCATATCCCAAAAAATTACTTCTCTCTACCACATGTATGCTGACGATTTGCAAATTTATACTCAATCAAGTCTCGATAACCTATCCTCTACTGTGGTTGCCACTAACAATGACTTGGCAACTGTATACCAATGGAGTAAATCATATGGACTTAAAGTTAATCCTAGCAAGTCACAAGTCATTGTCATTGGTAATCCCAATATCATGTCGAGAGTTGATTGGGGTAGCCTTCCTTCTGTAACATATAATTCTTCTGTAATACCTTACTGCACCTCTGTAAAGGATTTAGGCATTTACTTAGACCCAACCTTGTCATGGAGCAATCATATAAAATAACTGAGTAAAAAGACATTCGCGGCCATAAGCTCGTTGGGACGTTTGCAGTCATTTCTTTCCATTTCCACTAAAACTATGGTAGCACAATCCCTACTACTGCCCGTTCTTGACTATGCTGACGCAAGCTATACCAACCTAACTGAAGATCAACATAATAAACTTGAGCGGCTTCAAAATTTTGCAATCCGATTCATATTTTGATTGTGCAAATTCGATCACATTTCTGAATTTCGCTCTAAGCTTAAGTGGCTTCCTATCCGTCTTCGCCGAAATTTACACATTCTCTCACTTCTGTATTATGTACTATTTAAACCAACTAGTCCTTTATACTTAAGAACAAATTTGAATTCGTTGGAGATCACAGTAAGGTACTTCGTTCGTCTGGAAATCTTACGCTTAGAATGCCTGTACATAAGACCAAATATTATAGAGGTTCATTTGCTGTTCAGGCTATTATCTTGTGGAATACTTTACCCTTACACATTCGCAAAGCTCAAAGCATTGGTTCATTTAAAAAACTTGTAAAAGAGCATTATCTGTCTCTTAATAGGACTTAATTTTATATATGTATATATATATGTTTATATGTATTAATGTTTGTATGTTTAACTGAGGTAGGGCACAGCAGGAATTTCCTGCTCAAAATATGGAGCAGCCCGACTGGGGTAGTACCTCGACCTTACAGAAGATGACAGCAAAATAATACTGTTTTCAAGCAGTGTTTATTGTGTTCCTGTTGGTGAGTAAGGTGACCAGAGCTCCTGGGGGGATTGGGGATTGGGTCGGCAACGCGCTTGCGATGCTTCTGGTGTTGCAGGTGTCTATAAGCCTATAAGCTACGGTAATCGCTTACCATCAGGTGAGCCGTACGCTTGTTTGCCGACCTAGTGACATAAAAAAAAATATAAAATATAAAAAAAATGACTTCATTAAATATATGTATATTATTCTTCATTAAATATATGTCTGTATGTATGTATATATGTATGTGTGTATTATTTTCCGTGCACTTATATTTTATTGTTATGTACGTGTATATTTATACCTATAGGAATATTTAATGGTTTATTGTATATAATTTATTTGTATTATTTGCATCTTATTTTGTTTGATGTACATTAATTAAACACCACCTACTTATTTCTAACCTACTAACCTAACCCTAAGGTTGCCATTATACTTTTTTCTTTACAATTCTGTATTAAATTACTCTATGTGGTGTACAATAAAGAATAAATAAATAAATGTTGCTTTTGCAACAAAATACTTGTGGCTCCTTTCTGCGAAATAGAGATAGACATGTTAATAGTGAATAAAACTACCTTTTTCTATTTATTTAAACTAATACGTATTGTAATTTTTTTTTCAAGAATTATAGGAACCAAGTTTTGAGATATTTAACAATGTACCTTCGCTTCAGCCTGTAATATCCCACTACTGGGGAAAAGGCCTCTTTCCCCATGTAGGAGAAAGATCAGAGCTTAATCCACCACGCTGCTCCAATGCGGGTTGGCGGATATATTCCCTACTATGAGTAACGATCGCTATCAGGTGTACATGATAACAACCGGGACCCGACGGCTTAACGTGCTTTACGAGGCGCGGTGGGGCGATCCACAAGGACTGCACAAACGCCCAGACCACGGCTAATATATATATGGCCAATATAAATATTTGTAATGTGCGGGGATTGAACCCGCCACCGCCAGCGCAACAGCCATAAACCAGTGCTGTGACCGTTGCGCCAACGCGTCGTCACGCAACTTACAACAACGTCAAACAATGTACCTATGTTGAAAAATTTTAAAACTTGATTACGATTTTTTACGTTTTCTTAATTTGTATACACAACAATATTTGAAAAATAAAACAAAGTTATGTAAATTAAATTTATTCATAATCACGAGATATCAATTCAGATGGCCATTTAGAAGTGATTGGGGGTAGCAATGAGGCAGGACAAAGCAAAAGTTCGTATATTGATCCTAGTGTGTAACTACCTAAGCAGTTTAGCACCCACTCGTAGTTGACTGGTACAACGCCTAGCTCCATGGCAAGATCTGAAAAACAAAAACAAAAAAAGTTAAGTTTTTATATCAACAAATTAATATAATTATTCAATAGCTATACCTATTTTGTTTGTTTAATGTATCAATTTTTAACCGACTTCAAAAAAGGAGGATGTTCTCAATTTGACTGAATTTTTTTTGTGTGTAACCCCATAACTATTTACTAAGTGTGCCGATTTTGATAAATCTTTTTTTATTTTTTAAATTTTTACATTGAACTAAAACAGATGTTCAATTTAAATAATTATCTAAACCAAGTATTTAATAATAGAGCATTATAAAAAAAATAACAATAAATTGGATGAACGACTTTCTTTTTTGTTAAGTTTTTTTAGCTTAAATATGTATTTTTTACCTTTCATAATGTGTAAATTATATAGTTAGTTATTTCAATAAGATTAGAATTTATAAACTTCTAATTGTCATTCTTGCCAATTTAGTGCTCAAGCATATTTTACAATCAGCATTCTTTTCAATTTCTCTCTCTAGTGACGGTTATGCTTTAATTTAGTGTAATTATTTTTAGCTCATACGCAGTCGTACTTTTATCTCTATCCCTTTTGAGTAGGTACACGTTTTAGTCAATAATGCAATGTCAACGTTTCTTGAAAGCCAAACACATGTATTTGTTATCAGCAATCTTCCGTTCTAAGATGACTGAGTTATGTACATTGTTAAGTAAGAAACAATGTAATTGGCGCACCCGCAAACGACTAAAACAAATTGCTAGTTTACTATACAAGTGTTTTAATCAATTGCTATTGATGCAGGTATGGCGCTAATCCTAGTCGTATATTTTTCGCATAAGAATGTTATGGTTAGGCGAAGATTTTAAATGATTGATTTAAATTAATTGCCAGCCAATAAAAGCTGAATTTGCTATTTAGCTAAAGAGTTCGGACACCAAACATTTAGAATGATATGTAAATTTGAGTTAGAGCAGTGTAATGGAGATATATATATATATATATATATATATATATATATATATATATATATATATAAAAGGTAACGCAAATAAACAACAGATGGTCTGTTCAAAATGAGCTTATTTATTTTTTAGCTTCAAATACGTCAATAAAAGTACTTTGGTATCGAATCTCAAAATAATCCACTTTTAATCAACTTGTTGCTCGCCTATCAAAGCCTCTAACTTAAAGTATACAACTTCCAACAAGTCAAAACTTGTACGGATTTTATTTATGATATTAGGTTTGGCATATATTTACCGTTGATCTGTTTTCGTAAGCGAATCTCATATTTGTAATACAATAGATAAGGAAAACCCTAATTTTAGTATTTGCCTGAAAACTAAATATATAAAATAAATTAACAGTTGCTAAGTTGACTCATATCTAAAAAGTAGGCTTTTCTTAAATATGTACGTATTATTCAGACTACGACGACACATATTCATGAGTCTAGACGACCAATTACATAAAATACACAAGATAAAGCAGCCAGTCGCGTCCGATAATGTGTTTCTATCTTTACTACTACTCTACTACTCGTAGGATGTGTATTTTTAAACTATTGTAAATAGATAAATAGAGACCAATATATAATATGTTACAATAAGAAACTATTACCTACCTTATCACTATACTATAGATTTTACTTAAAACCTTTGTCAATGAAGATTTCCGTTAGCAAATGTTTTAAACATATTTTTTCAATATTTTTTTTAAATAAGTAATATTGCGAGTATAAAAAGAGAAACGCGATAGATGTAAAAGCATGGGTGAGCACTAGTATACGCCATAATAATAATATGGCTATATATTTGAAAATGCTAAGACTCAATCGTAAGAACTTCACTGTGTGGTTAAAAAGCCGATCGATGGCGGGATAACCATCCAACTGCTGGCTTTAAAATACACAGGCCGAAGACAGGCAGTAGAGTCTTTGGTGCGACAAAGCCAGCCCTGCGATCATCAACCCGCCTGCCCAGCGTGGTGACGATGGGCAAAACACATGAGTTCACGCAATTTTTTGCGCAAACTTGTGGAGGCCTATGTTCAGCAGTGGAGTGTGATAGGTTGATGTGATGAATCGTAAGAACAAATATACATTACCTCAACATTTAATAAATGACTATTTTTTTTTTTATTAATTACTGTGTTGTTTTATTTATACATTCAACAACGATAATATTAAACCAACCAAAATAAAAAGCAGATACACTACGTCATCACTGCACTCAGTTATTCCGTTTTCTACCGTTAAAATTAATTATGTCGTAGTAAAGGCTATATTTCAGCGGAAGAAAACAGAATAACTGAGTGCAGTGATGACGTAGTATTCACACCTCGAAAGAATTTTTTAAATAGGTCAAGAAGTTTTTGAGTTACTAAGAACAATCATATATGCAAATCTTTCCTATTCAGATTATTAGTATAGATTATTTTATCGACCTCTTAAACCTAGACCTTTGGTTTCTCATATGTAATTAATACTTCTCTGAGTGACTCAAAGTCACAAAGATCACATGCTCTGTAATTTTCCGTTAAATTTCGTCATCCTTTGATAGGCAATTTATTGTTATTTTGAAAATAATTTATGCCATAGATGAATGTTATTTTAGTGTTTTATGTTAGAGGGCGTTCATAAAATACGTGAGATGTTTAAGGGGGGAGGGGGTCGAGTGAAATCTCATCTAATCTTACGTTGGAGAGAGGGCAAGGGCCTCAGCAAATATCACGCAATTTTTTTTCTGACTGAAAAGTATTATTTAGGTATTCTATTGTTAAATTTTTATTGCACTTATAGTTAAACTCTCAGCAATATAGATTACTAGTCGTAAATAAAAGCACGAAGCAATTTTTTTTTAAACAATAACAATCCAACGCGTTTACGTAAGAAACCCACATTTTGAGAAATCTCACGTGAGATTGGGGGTTGGGGGAGGGGGGTTGAATAAAATCTCACGACGTCTCACCGGAGAGGGGGGGACAGAAAATTTAAAAAAATACCTCACGTAATTTATGGACTTTTAACCTTAAGAGTTTTTTTTCTAAGTTAAAAATTATTCATGTTTATTTTGAATTTAATTTCTTTGTGCGTACAAAAACTAACTTTAAAAATTAAAACAGAACTGATGATAAGTGCATGTATTATAATGACATCGGCACGAAATTAAATAAAAATCATTAAATCTCATTTAAATAGAAATAATCTATTTAAATTGAAGAACAGGGCACATTACTAATTAATTCACAAAGCTTATTTTATTTTTTAAATCACCTTCCTTAGGAAGCTTCTGTCTTCAAATTTTAATCATACTTTTGTTGCATAGATAAAATAACACCTAATTAGTAGATAAGTAACAATATTATTTATTTTTTAAATAATTATAACAAATTCAGGTTTTGTTATAAGTTTAAGTGTCAAAAAGTTTTTAAGGGGCGATTTTGTGTTGTATTATTTATTGTTCTTAAGAGGAAAGGGTACCGGGTCTTTCTCCATACAAACGTAGTCGACTGTTTTCTCCCTGGATAATGACACTAGATCAAATATTTTTGTGACATAGAACTCTTTGCTGCCATGACCATGCCCCTATGTTTTGATTTTTTTCATATTCTTATTATCATAGGAATTAGGAGACTTCAAAAACTCGAAATATTGCATAATTTTTTGTACATTTTCAGACACTCATTAAAAAAAATATATGCATATTTTCAAAAAAATGAAAACATAGGGGCATAGCCGAAGTCTTCTTTTATTTTCTAAAAAAAAAATTTTTTAAAAAATTGCCATGTTTTGAGGAGAAAACAGTCGACTACGAAACACTGTTTTGGTCAAAAATTATATACCTAAAACGGTCTGAGCTGCAGTTGTCCCTTTCTTGCTTTTTGGGGGATAGGTCTGGGGGAGGGAAGGGTCAAAGCAATACGTATATACGCCAGCGAAGTGATGCCTCATAGTCGACAATTATATCGATACACTAGTGATGTTATTTTTAGTCGATATTTTCTAAAATTCGTATTAACAAAATTAAATAATTTCTCTTTTCATAACTACAATAAAGCCGTATTTGTATATGCGGTTTTTATTGTAACACTGTGCAAACCTGGGCTAACGAAGGGTTTCGCTAACAAATAACAATGATAATTATGGTAAATAACTGTGTTGTTTGTTTTTTGGTATCAAAAGGGCTCAATACAAGGATTTCAAAAAAGTATATTATGATTATTATTACCGTAATACTAATAAAAAATACAATAAGTAAGTTTAAAAAATTAGGACTGCTCTTTCCCATGCCTATGCCAAGCAAGCTGCGAGCCGCGCTTCTTCCTCGCCTCCTAGGCGAAAAACAACTTCGGGGTTTACTCTTTCCAATATATTTTTTTATCAATTTCGGAATACTTTGTAAAAAGCTATGCATGGTCAAACATAAATAAATATAGGTACGTAGCGACTTTAGAACCTCCTCTGTTTTTTTTCATCGGTAAAAAATTGCTTAGTTGTTTTCTTGAATTACTGAGGAGCAGTTTATTAAATTTGGTCGAATCTATGTACCTATGCGATTCGTATTTGGACTTCGCAAATAGAATCATATTTCTGAATTGCGTAAAAAACTCAAGTGGCCCCACTAGCGTAGCATTCCTTGGAACCCCGGGAACCTTGGGACCCTGTATCAAAATTAGTGGGGGGGCAGGCAAATGATGGGTAAAGATTTCTCACAAAAAATGCTTGCATTGAATTAAAATAAATATTTATTGATTATAAGTTATAACTTCCTCCTAGAATAGACAATAGTGAGTGTAGTCTGCTGTAGCTGTTCCTGTTCCATCGAAATCCTTAGGTAATTTTTTATCAGTTTTAGTTTTGAAAAACATCAAGTTAATACCTCCGGAAAATTGGATGCAAGGCTATTGAATTTTATCAGTAATAATTCCATGAGTTCTTTAATGGAATGAATGTTTTGAATTTCGGATTTTAAGCTAATTTAAAGAGCTTGTAGTTCCAAGCCGGAGAGTTATTAGCCTTGACCTGCAGCAATAGATGCGGGGGATCGTTCGCTTCAGCCTGTGAGGCCAATACTATTAGTGAATTCCTATGAATCTTCCGCATCTATATGGGGGATTCACAGGCGCATAACCTGAAGAAGAGATTCAACGCTGCCTCCAGGTCTTACAGGTAGTAAATCGCTAGGGCAAATTTCAAACACAGCAGAATTGGCGAGAGACTATTGGGCTTTCCAAATGGAACCCATGCCTTTTGTTTCTTACAAAAGCTGTCGAAGGTAACTTTTTTTAGTCTACACTTCCATCATTGCGCGAACCTGAAGGCTCTCTGGCATATTATGCGAAAAAGTAAGCGAAATTCTTTGCACTCTTTTTGCGTCGAATTCAACTCTTGACGATGAGGGAAAAGCACCACCGAGCATTCCACGGTGCGAACACGCGATGCGTAATGTGCACTATGAGCAGTGTCGTTTGTCGTGTTCTGCATTATTTCGATGTCAAGAAGTCTAGTGGTGCTAATTGTATCCACCAGTGGTTTGCAACCAATGTGCGAGCTTCGTGCGCAATGTTTCCGCGTACATTCAAAGTGTGGAATGACCTTGCTAAAATTTGGGGGTTTTAAAGCGTCTAGTGTCTACATCTTTTCTCTAAAGGCCATGGGCGACGGTAGCCGTTATAAATTAGATGGCTTCGTCTGCTTGTGTGCCCCATTCTTATATAAAAAAGATTAATTCATTGTTCATAATGATTAACTGAATCCCGAAATAAACGATACAGAATGTTATCAACAATTGGGCGCACGCTTGACTCGGATAAAAGGGGACTGCTTTTCAGACTTCAGTCATTTCTGAAGTTAAAACTCTATAGGTATGTATGACAGTTTTTTTATTCTTTTTTCCAGGAAGCACAAGATTAAGTGACATTGTGGATAGCATTTTACTAATTTTTGCTTACACACCTTAGGGGCCCTGTAAATAGGGGGCCCCGTATCATTGATACGGCTGATACGGCAGTAGTTACGCCCTGAGTGGCACCCAATTCCCTACTTCGGGTATACGTATATTCTCAACTTACTTTACTCTATTTTACTACTACTACTACTACTACTTTTAATCCTGTTGTACCTGCTTATCTAAAACGACGATTTAAGTTTCTTAGTGATTCCAATGAACGCAGTTTTCGTTCTGAGGAAAGCTTACTTCTTGAATTTCCCTCTCACTCCTCTTTCGTTTATACTAAATCTTTCACTGTTCAAGCTTGTCGACTTAGGAATTCTATAGACGTGTAAAATCGGTTTCTATTTTTAACCCACTTCCAAAAAAGGAGGAAGCTCTCAATTTAACTGTATTTTTTATGTATGTTAATTCAGAACTTTTGACTGAGTGGACCGATTTCTACAATTTTTTTTTTAATCGAAAGGTGGTGTGTGTCATTTGGTCTCACTTGAGTTTATTTGAGATCTAACAACAACTTTTCGAGTAATATAAATAATACGTTTTTACTTGACTATTTTCGTCGACCTACGTTGTATTATACCGCATAACTTTTTACTAGGTGTACCGATTTTGATGATTTTTAATTTAATCGAAAGCTGATGTTTATCGTGTAGTCATATTTAAATTTCATCGAGATCTGATTACAAATTTTTGAGTAATCTTTAATAACGCGTATTTACTTGACTATATTTTCGTCTACCTTTGTTGTATTACATGTCGATGTAATTGAAGTCGGCTTTTTTTCCTTTGCGTACAAGTCGAACTCGGTCCACCCAGTCAAAAGTTCTGAAGTAACATATATACAAAAAAAAAAAAAAATACAGTCGAATTAAGAACCTCCTCCTTTTTTGGAAGTCGGTTAAAAATCAATCTGATACGTATTATTATTTTCTGTTGGTGTTCAATAAAGTGTATTGTTATGTTATGTCATGTTAATCAACCACTTTTTAAAAAAATTCAATCGATTACGTAATTTGCCTAACTAAAAAAACATAAATAAAATAATAATTGAAAAAGTCGCCTTCATGATTTTTGTAAGTGTACAGTACATAATGTTTGAAATTGGTGTAATTTATTTAGCTATCTTTGTGTGATTATTGAATTTTTATCTTGTTCCAGCCTTTTCAATTGACTTTCTAATAGTTGTTCTTCACGCAGGCGGCTTTTCTTGTTTTTTTTTTATTTATAATATTATTTTTAACCATTGTTATATCGCCGCAATTATATGTTAATTAATATATATAAGCTATACCCATGTATTAATAACTGCGACAAACATGAGACATTACAAATTATATAGGTACTAAGGCAAACATTTTATACTGTGTATGTACTACATTACATATATATACTATACTTACACTTATACTATGTACTACATGTATACACTATAATTATGTATGTATTTCATTACCCATTCTTACACACACCTCAACCATGTAATTACATACCTAATTCATAAATAAAGTACCTAAGTATTTCGATAATTACCCACAAAAATATAGACATGTATCAAGTCACAAAGAGTATCCAATTCAAAATAATAAAACATAAATAATAAGTAGTTTACGAAATTCAATAATAGTAAGCCGAGTCACAGCAATACGATGCAGAACAAATTCAATAAAACAAGCCAAATTCAGAAAAATAGCACTATGCGCTATATGTACTCGTAGTCAATCACAAACGAAAGATGCGAATACTAAAATATCGTCAACAATTAATAGCTGAATAGCCGGCGCACGCACACTAACAACACGACAGTCACACATAGAAAAAACGGGGCGGAGATGGCGCGGGGCGCGGTAGCGGCATGCAGCGCGACAGAAACATTTTATTCAAATACCTATTTTTGAAAAGTCTCTTCGGTACCCTTTCCTCTTAAAAATTGTGTTTATTCTGTCGTTGTCGTTTATACACTAACAGCTTGCTTTTGTAAGTGTGAGGACAACAATAAACAAATTATATTTAGGTACTATTCGTATTCATCATCATCATCATCATCTTGATAATTAAGTATAATTTAGGTATTAATTCGTATTATTTTTACAAAATGATGAAAAAAATAATTTGATAAATTATGATTTATTTATGTAAGTATGACAACCGTTCTGGTGTTGTGGTGCGTGTGCCGCGTAGGCCCCTAATCACCGTCGGCCGCAGGTTCGATTTCGGCTCGGGATAAATACTTGTATTTGTATCGGTCTGGGTATCTGTCCTTGTAGTCTCACCACCGTGCCAAGGAGAGCCCGTTAATATAGTGATCGTTACTTAAAGAAGAGAATATATGTATGCGCCAACACGGTGGGCAGCGTGGTGGATTAAGATCCAAACCTTCTTCTACATGGTGAAAGAGGCCTATGACCAGCAGTAGAATGTTATGAGCTAAATCATGACTTATTTTTCTCCCAAACCGTTTAATTTCCTAATACTTTTACCATGGTTTATATTCTCTATTAACTTATTCATGCCTTTCTATTTATTAGTTTTTATGTAATATTGCTTATGTAAAACGTTTAGTTACTCTCATTACTAATTTGTATATGTATATTTTCTAATAATAAAAAAATAAAGTAAACTCTGACTTGGACATATGGTCGGTCACTAATGGAAAATAGTTTTGTTCAGTACAACATAAAAATAAACTAAAACTACCTTCTTGCCTACTTATTACCACTGATTTTGCTGTATATCCTATGTAGGACTTGGGTATAAATTATATTTATATTACCAGAGGTGATAAATTCAGATGCCCGTGTGTTTAGAAAATACATTTTTTTTGTCGCTTCTCTGGTAGAGTAAGGGCCAGTTTCATCGGTTATAAATATAGTTTATCCTTCAAATAGGTAGCGAATAGACTTTAACAGCAGGAGGTAGAACAGGCCATTTAGGTCACGTTTCTTCTCAATTAATAAACAACGTTTATATTCACGTTTGAAAATAGAAATATGTCATAAATATAGTGAAATGCGATGGTAAACATTAATAATATATCAAAAAAAATTATCCGTTTGATATTGTCATCCATCAAATAGCGTTATCCACTAGTGATGAAACAGGCCTGCGAGAAGATATTTTCGGCTCGTTCGCCAGGCAGCGGTTAGCCACAGTTAATAAGATCTGTATCAAAACGAATAGAAATATGTCACAAATATAGTGAAATGCGATATATTAATAATATATCAAAAAGTTTTATCCGTTTGATATTGTCATCCATCAAATAGCGTTATCCACTGGTGATGAAACAGGCCTGCGAGAAGATATTTTCGGCTCGTTTGCCAGGCAGCGGCTAGTTACGGCTAGTAAGTATGAAACGAAGCAACCGTCAAGCAAATCAAGAGTGAATAGGCATCTTCTAGGCAATGCGCGCACCACCTTAGGCTGCATCTTCACTTGCCTTCAGGTGAGATCGCAGTCAAGCGCTAGTCTATATATACCGGGTGATTTTGAAAGCGTTTTGGAAACGAAAATTTTGAATTATTTATCAATAACAGAACCTATATATAACGTTAATTTAATAATATATGTATTTTTTTTTTCATCAAAGTCGATATTCACATGGTTTACAGATAAAAAGTGAGAACCAGTAGTAGCGCTACACGGTAGGTACATTCTAAAAATAGAAATACTATACGTTTTAATAGCGAGTCACAAAATCGTATTAGCCAATAAAAACAAAGCTACCGAGTTGCGCCGGAGTCGACCAATGACGGCGTTGCTCACTTGTCCTTGTAATCGTCGGCGTCCCGCGTCCCTGGCTTTCAGTCGGTCAGTAATACCATAGCGGTACATGCGTAAACAAGGTCAAGGACGTTTAAATTATTATTCGCCGGAGTTTGAAGATGTTCTTGAGTACTTCGAGCGCGATCCCTGGCGGAGGACAAGGATGGCAGCAAGAGAATTCGATGTTAGCCAAAACTTCGTATGGAAGATATTACGTACACAAGGATTACACCCGTATCATTTTCGTAAGGCTCACGTAATAAACAACGCACCGGAAAGAATCGCCTTTTGCCAGTGGTTGTTAAATAATACAAACGACAACATACTCTGGACGGACGAGTCACTGTTTACTCGAGTGGGACTATACAATGTGCACAATGAGCATTACTGGGCTCTAATTAACCCCCACTTGATACGAGAAAACCATCACCAGGTTTGTTTCAGTGTGAACGTGTAGGCCGGTATTATTAATGACCAACTAATAGAGCCTATTTTTATTGAAGGTCATCTAACCGGCAATTCGTACTTAGAGATGTTAAGGAGAGTAATATCTGAGTTAGTAGACGATGTACCTGGACAGTGAGTTTAGTGATAGGTGGATAGGTCGAGAAGGGCCTGTGTCTTGGCCACCTGGAAGTCCTGACTTTACGCCCCTGGATTTTTTTCTTGTGATCGGAAATAAAAAGTTATACACGTCAGTCAATATGAAAGCTGTGATGAGTTACGCATTGCGATAGTGGACGCTTTTGATAAAGTGAAAAGTGATCAAGACACATTAAGAAAATTAAAAGACAATTGTATTAAACGCGTACGTTTGTGTAATGAACGCAGCGGACTCCATTTTGAGCAGTTGCTTCGATACAGAGAAGTGTAAATAGTGTAAATAAACTGTTAATAGGTATGTAAGTTAATTATTCTGTAGAAAACTCCGATTTTTTAAATACGCCTGAAGTTTATACCTGCAGTTCGTTTATAAATTGATTTGTTGTGACAAGAACAATCGTGGTTAATAATCGAAAAGAAGTTTAAATAAAATAGGTATTTCTGACGGTCCTAAGCCCGTGTAAAGTATGAAGGACAAACGAGTCTATCTACGTAAGTACTCGCTAGCTCGCGCCTATAGGTATACTTTTATCAACCGAAACGCGCACGGACGTGTTTCATTCATATAAAATAATGAATGAATGATCAGTGCCTTACTACTTTCCAAGTCGATCGAATAAAAATGAATATTAAAATTGAAACTTTTTTTTAGTCAACATTACAATTGATTTATCCATTTTTATATGTACTATAGATGATTCCTAAGTAAAATATTTCGTTTCCAAAACGGTTATAAAATCACCGTGTATAAAAAAAAAAAACCGTGAGAGTGCGCACAGGTGAACCTGTCGTCCTGCGTGCGCTCGGGCTCGGCCAGCAGCAGCGCGGGCGCGGCGCCGGCGCGCGCCTCGCCCGCCGCCCGCAGCGCGCGCCCGCCCGCCGCGCGCACCATGTCCTGCACACACAGCACTACTTCATACGACTGCCTTCGAAACGACTTTTGAATCGACGTTTTACACATTTACATCTTAATTCGATTGTAGATTCTGCGGAGAAGAATCGGTAAGAAACCCCGCAGTTACTCGAAACAAAATAAATAAATTGTGTTTTATTATAAAATACAGCACCACTAATCCACACTCGCTCTATACTCCCGTGCTTAGGTAAAAAACAGTAATGTATAAATATCAAAATTTAACAGCAGTAAAAACATCGTCTACTAATAAATCGTAATAGTCGTAAAGTAAACACTTTCTTTAAAACTATTATATACTTGAGATGGGCGTTTTCGTTTTTTGAAGAAAACCGATATGTAACCGTTATATAGTTTTCATATCGATATCGAAAACGGTTTTTAGATATCGATATCATTACTATGGTTTGCTAACGTATTTGGTTACACAGTTATGTAACTAAAGACAAACGAGAACACGTGCACATTTAACGAGTTATTTTAACCTAATACATTTTAAAGAATGTCTCAGTCTGCGGTGTTTTAGTTAGTTATGGCTATTTCCCTTCATGCTTTATTAGACTTAGGACTATCAGAAAAACTTTGTAAGTAAAAAAATAAAGATACTTTTCTGGCGCATTTAAAAATCGCCATATATACAATGATTTTTGATTTATAAATATTTACAGATGTTTAAATTTAAATCTGCTTCTTTTTGGATAAAGACAGATTTGCATATAAGAATGCAAGCTGCTCCACTTTCTTCGATTTCAAACGGCATCTCCTTTCATTTATTATAAGCCCTGTCTTCGAAAAGAGTCACTCACACGGAACTGAGGTGGCAACTATATTACACTTATTTCGATAAAGTTCCGAGAGGTGTGGATAAATTATCCTATGGTCTCTACACCACTGCGCTGGATTATTCCAGTTTCCTTCGGAATCTTTACGGGGCAACATCTCATCGTCTAGGTACATCTGCAGTTCCCTAATGGCCCTCGCTTGAGCATTTCCTTGTGGCTTATTTTTTCGTAATAAATCGTCAAATTTATCCCAAGCACTTACACTAGTACTAACATTTTGAGCTATATTTACATTCGCTGTGGTTTCGGCACTCGACTCGGAAGATTTGTTTTTATTAATATGACTGTTGTTGTTTACTACATCCAAAAAACTATGCCAACAAATTACACGTCAAAATGCACCTTATTATTATTCAAGAACTAAACATCATTATTACCTAAATGTATCGTCAATTCAAATTGAGCCGTATTGCTATTATACTAAATTACAATTTGCGGTGTGAATCTTTCGCGGAATAATCGACTAAATATCAAAACATTCTAAACGCAATCGTAACAATTCAAATTAACCTTTATTTCTACTACACATAAGAGCGAAATGCCATAACTTGTAATTGTCCAAGCATTGCACAAATAAAACAAAAATGCTGCATCTCTTTTATGTTATAATATGTCAGAGTCGAATTGAATATCCTAATATTCGCTTCATCTCTTTTACATCGCTTTACAAGAAAGAGAAGAAGCGAATATGATACCGTTCGGCTTTCGTTACCATCGTAGTTCGTTTGGGCACGGTTTTCGTTTTGATAACTGTGTAACATTTCGTTCGGTTTCCGTATCGAGTTGTCGCGTGATTCGAGTTATTGTTTCGATTGAGGTTTCGATATCATAGTTTTTGAAATATCAGTTATGTGAAAACGTGATATCGATACGATATGTTATCTAACTCATATCGGTTATTAGTTACGTTTTGATATATTTAACTCATGCCTATTATATACCTAGATCCTACATTTTCGAACGACGCCCTCTATATTTTGTGCGTCTCTATCAAACACGCGTTATATCGAATTACCAAGTGACTTTGTAAACTATTTTATATCACGAAATGGTGTTATTGATGTCGACATAATTATATGCTTTATTTGCTAAAAACATGAGATTTTGTTACAATAAAAAGCTAATAAAACGGCAGTGTCTCAATGAATAAACAACTTTAATATACTAATATTTTTCGTTTTCAAGGTCGAACAACTTACACACAACGGGACAAAGAAAGTAGAACGGGTTTCTATGTTTTTTTCTTTCTCATATGTTTAAAGATATAAAACTTACATTTTTTTAAATGTTATAAACGTACTTACGTGTTTCATACATGTTTTAAAAGTTAGTAATACCTAATTCATGTTTGTTTACATAGATGATTGATTAAAAAAATATTATCAGTCCTGTCAAAAAATGGAGTCAAGGACATTGCGTATTTTATAATGGAAGTTTTATGACTTAACAGTTAATTATATTGCTAACTTGAACTCTGGTAAAACATTCTCTCATTACTCTCCACACAATAGGGAACTGGACAAATTTTCGAAAAGCGTTTTAAATTAATTTTTATGGATACTTATTTCCATATAAATAAAATTTTATTTATTATAGCCTTTTAGGACGCCGCGTTAGCGCAACGGTCACAGACATGGATTGTACCTGTTGCGCTGACGGTTGCGGGTTCGATCCCTGCACATAACAAACATTTGTATTGGCCATACAGGTGTTTACCGGGGTCTGGGTGTTTGTGTAGTTCTTGTGGGTCTCCCCACCGTGCCTCGGAGAGCGCGTTAAGCCATCGGTCCCGGTTGTTATCATGTACACCTGATAGCGATCGTTACTTATAGTAGGAAATATATCCGCCAACACGCATTGGAGCAGCGTGGTGGATTAAGCTCTGATCCTTCTCCTACATGGGGAATAAGGCCTATGCCCAGTAGTGGAATATTACAGGCTGAAGCAATAAATAGCCTTTTGGGTACTTAAAATCATGTTTTAATATTGTATGTTTAAAAATCCCGCCAAAACGCCACGTCATGTCATCTGAGAGCGCGTGACGTCATTTGGGGTAATAACAATGGACGCGTTCAACCTAAGGCCCACAACGCCACTGATCAGTAATGCTAAAATTGCCGTTCCGCTAACGCAAAAAATGCCGCGGGTGTTGTGGGTGAATTTTATAAGTGGAACGCATATTTAGGCGCTGTTAAGTGTCAGGCGTCAGCTGTGTGCTCGCAATATGGCAGCATGATGAAAACATGATGCAGGCGTTGCGGACGCTTAGTGAAACGCGGCCAATGTTTGATGCTACAAATGACGTCACTTACTGCAGTTGATGTTTCGGTACAGATTAACAATGGATCCCGTCCCTTAAACATGTTGAGCGACTTTAAACTTGTGGACTAGTAGCAGGACACATTGCTCGAAGACTTTTGCAAAATATTGTTTCCTATTTATTATAAACTTTCACTTTTACGAAAATTATTACAAGCTGATCGGTTTGTTGTTGGTAGGCTTTATATATTTTTGTGAGATATTTCTAGTAATGAAACAGAACATACTTGTAGAGTATCAGTATCCAGTACACTGAAGGGCGGCATGCAATAAAATGTAATTCCTTCAAAAAGTTTCTGTTTGGCGATGCGTGATCGTCTTGGCCCCGGTTCGCCTGTACCGTCTAACGCTTCATATGGTTCCTAAAAGTGTAATAAGAAATTAATATATTAAATATGACTAGCTAAAATTTTTATGATGGGTCGTACATAAAATATGTCACATGAATTTTTACCATTTTGGTCACCCCTTTCATCTTTGTTATACAAATGCTAGCTTCTCTCTCGAAAAAAATTAAGAAATGTATGTTTAGAAAAAAATAGAATAAAAATTAATGATGAATGAATGTCACATTTCCTTAGACCTCCATCCCTTTTGCCATACATTATCATGCCAGGCATTATACAGAGCCCCTTATTTGACGAATTTTATATACGACCCTTCAGGTAAATTTATTATTTCTATTTAGGATTTAATTTGGCTGCAACAGTTGAATATATAAAGATACTAGCTGACCCTGCAAACGTTGTTTTGCCATATATGTTATCAACCCCCCCTTAATCCCCTCTCCCCCGTTATAACTTAACTGTATGAATAATAGATGTTAGCCGATTATCAGACCTACTCGACATGCACACAAAATTTCATAAAAATAGGGGTCGATCGTAGAGAGGTGGAAAATTAAGAGTAATATAAAAATTTTCTAAGTCATGACAAAATAAAAATAACAATCTTGCCAAATTATTAAAGTTTATAATTAACAAATAAAATATAGGGGTTGATCGAAGAGGGTTAAAAATTTAGAGTTGTATGTATTTTTAAATGTTGTATCATAAAAAAATAAAAAATAAATAATTTATCAAAAAAAAAAATTAGGGGTGGACCTACCCTTAACATTTAGGGGGATGAAAAATTGATGTTGTTCGATTCTCAGACCTACCCAATATGCAAACAAAATTTCATGAGAATCGGTCATGCTGTTTTGGAGGAGTTTAACTACAAACACCGCGACACGAGAATTTTATATATTAGATTTAAAAACTGAAATTACATGTATGTGGCTGATATTGAAGTTATTTATTAACTTACCTCTTCAACGAAATCCTTTGTTTGTAAACATCTTTCAACCCATTTGTAGGACACAATCCATTTTGACGCCGCCAGAGCACACATGTACTTAACAGATCTGTAGATATAAAAAAAAACATTTTTTATATATTATAATATTATTAAATAATATTATAAAATGGAAGAACTAATTTCTCTGTACAAATATAGACAAAGATATACGATGTTCACCTTTGTGACTTATTTTCCTCATCAACTCCGACAACAAGATGAGTCAATTCTTTTGAGTATTTATCGAGATAAGTCCAATTTCTTTTAATGCACAGAAGTCTGAGATTAGCTAGCTCAGATGATGATAAACAAGAGCCACCTACACATAACTTGACACCTTTTTGACGATTTTTACCAGTATATGAATGTTGAGGGGAACTTTGTGACTGATCAAAAGCTTTTTGCATAAATTCTTTCTCTTGCGTAGTTTTAGCTGCTACAAATGAGCTTGGGCAAATAGTTTTTTCTGGATCATCGTCCATTTGGCTGTTGAAATTTAATGATTTTCTTGCCACAGGTGTCGACTTATGTTTTATTTGATCAACAAATTTATTTATTGTAAGAGGTGTTTCCAATGTAGGTCTCTTTTGAACTGTTTCGTGTACAGTGATATTTTTACTTGCTTTTGTTGTATCACTTAAAGTATCAGACAAACTGAGTATATTTATATCTTTATCTGAAATTTTTTGTTCTTCCTGCAATTGTTCAGGTTTTTTATTAATTGTCGGCAGCAATTGTTGAGTATTACTTATGATAGTAAGTTCCTTTTTATTTTTTGAAAAAGATGTGCTCCTGTAAAAAAAAAAAACAGGTTAATACAGTGCTTTACCAGTGTCAAATATAACAAAAAGAAATAATAGAGATACTTCTGAGGTGTTTCTTCAACAATGCTCTTATCAGAATCATCATCATGTAAGGGTGTCCCGAGTTCTATAATTTCAACATCATTTATTTGTGTATATGATTTATTTTTTTCTTCTTCTATATCATTTATTTTAATTGAACTTATAGAATTCTCTTTATTATGCTGACTTTGTGTTGCATTCTGAAAACAAAAATATATTAAACACAACTTTATAAATATATTAAATAAACGATATGATATATAAATGTACGATATGATAATATATCACTTATTATGCTTATGTTTTAAAGTACCTTAGATTTGGATAGTTCCAATATTTCAGAATCTTTTTCTAATATTGAAAATATATTTTCACTATATTTTTCATTAGCAACTTGCTTAATATCATCCTTAATACTAGTATTGCCTTTAGTTACGTTCAAATCATTGTTTGGCTTTAAAATACTACTGTTATTTTCATTTTCAGTAGCATGTCCTTGTTTAGTAGTTTTATTTGTGTTCCCCATATCTGCATCAATGTTAGCAAATACCTGACTCATTATTGCATCATAATTAATATTCTCACTATCGTGTTCCATGGTATTCTTTTTTGAATTTAAATCATCTATTAAGTTTTCATCGTTGTTGGTTAATTTTATTTTCTTGGTCTTGGGAATCTCATCTAAATCTGCAACATCTCTATCTCTCTTATCTTTTAAGGATTGAATCTTAGTACTTTTCATTGAAGGCATTAATATTGCAGAAGGGGTGTTTTTAGAGGTTTTAAGCGGTTGAACATTTCCTTCTTTGACTGATTCACTGTCAAAAATATCTAAGTCATTTAAATATTCCATATCTTCTTGAATATCTTGAAGTGGTTTTTGCGTTTGTTGATGACTTTTTACTTGACTTCTATTCTTGATTTCTGGACTTGTTGGTATTTTCTTATTTTGGTCATTAATCAGTTGAGCATTATCTAAAATATCAGATAACTCTTTTTCTACACTTTCAGTAATTTCAAAATTAACTGTTGCTGTTTCAGCAGAAGCTGTGTTTTTTTTGACAGAAGTGGATTTTTCTAAAGTTTGGGTTTTCGGCGTAACAGATTTAACAATTATATTTTCAACAACTTTATCTTTTTGCATGTTGATAGCAGTATCAGTATTTTTTAAATTGTTTTCTGTAATAAGACTACTTATTGTAGTTGTTTCATTATTTGCATTTAAATTTTCGTGATTTGTTTGAATTTCACGGTCAGAATTAATTTTTAACTGAACATCATTATCCTTTTTCTTAATACAAATGTTAGTTAATGTGTTTCCAATTTTAATTGTAATTTCAATATCATCAGAATTTACAGCGCAGTCTGCTTTCAAATTCTCATCACATATCATATTTTTTTCATTAACATCCTCTTGTATTGTATTTTCTTTATTTAAAGCACTCTTTTTAAGGAAACAAACTTTTTGTGTCTTTAAATTCTGAATATTTACATTGCATACATTCATCTCTTCGTTAACATAGTGTTCATTTATTGCACATATTTCATTATTTACACAATCCATAGTTGCTATATTTTCAGAAACGATAGACTGTTTTTTGGATACATTTCCATCCTGCTTATTAACATCTGAATTACCATTATCCTTTGTCTCTTCAACATGACTGTCATAATTATTTGCTTCTGTTACTTTGTTGCCATCAATAACCTCTGGGGTGCTATCATCAATATCATACAAGTTATTTTGGAAATTGGGTTCAACTGCTTTATTAGCAATACTTTGAGTTTTTTTACACATTTCAATAGAAACATTTAATTTGTTTCTATTCTTTTTATTCAGTTTACTGAATTCCTTTTTCATTCTTTTAACGTTGTTCCAATATTTACCATGCTTGTTAGTTTTATCCACATTTGAAATGTCTCCACTATTTTTATCAGATGATATATCTGCTAAAACCTTATTCAACTGTATACCTTTGTTTTCTTTATTCCTTAAACTTCTTCGAGGCATATCTGAAGAATAATCTTTATCATCATCCATCATATCAAATGGTTCTATATCCATGGGTCCAATTACATTTTGATTCTTTTTATTCAGATTTTCTGTATTAGGCATTTCTTCAATTTTGTCCCAATCAACCTGCATGGGAGCAACATGTACAACCTCAACAGGAACAGTGTTTTTCTTCTTTTCGGAATGAATTTGTATATTACTCGTAACTTGTTCAATAGAATGAACTGACTCTTGAGACTCTGTTACAGGTGCGGAAAAATGATTTTGAGAACTTGCCAACCACTCTTTAACATGTTTATTTGAATCTTCCGATACCTTATCATTTGCTGTATCAAGTGAAAACTCAGCCACTAGAAAATTAAATAAGTATTAAGTTTTATGTCTGAGTTAAATAATGAGTGACTATGACAAGTTACACACATACATTTTACTTTAAAAATTTCTTCAAATGTATTTGCCAGCAATTGAACATGTTCTTTCAGGCTTTGTAGAGGCAAATTTAATTTTAAACTCTTCTTCTCAACTTGTAGACCACAAAAGGGGCAAGTGCGTCTTACGCGCCAACACGAATGACATAAAGAATGTCCACAAGTTGCTGTGGTAGGTACTACATAATATTTACAACTGTAATTAATAAAAATTAATATAGATTTTAAGTGTGATATGTGATATATGTAAAGGTTAAATAAAATAATAATGTTTGTAATTTTTTTATGACAAAATATTTAACATTACACTAACAATACTTAAATAAAAAATTAGTATACCATTCAATGCAAGTAACATGATCCACTTGATGTGAAGTTAGTCTTGATAAGGTATTAACATCTAAATTGTTAAAAATCATAGTTGTTGTTTAAATATTTCGATTAGGCAAAATTTAAACGAAATCGAAGTAAATTTCATTAAAATGTTTACTGCGAAATAAAAACATTTCGCGCCTTTCGCGGGCTTATGTTTCTATATTCTAATGTCAACTTTTGATAAAAATAGATTATACAAAATAAAAGAGCCATACACACAAGAGTTATTAGTCTATGGATATTATGCTCTGAATCTAGCAACTTTAATTGATAAAAATAATCTTTTAGACTTTAGTACCTACATAATGTTTATTAAGGCGATTGATGTGCTAAATATTTATTCTATATATATATGATCTGATATAAGATAAAAGATTAAATCAGAAAAGCAATGAGTAATAAAAATATCTTGATGTTATATTCCTAAATGACTATTGTACCTAAAAATTAACTCAGTTATATTAAACCACCTCACATAAACAGTCAATTCTGATCTAGTGGTACATTCGGTTTGCGTAGGTGACTTAATATCGGTAGTCGTTGGTTTAATTCTTGCTCGGAGTGAATATTTGTATTTGTATCCTTGTGGTCTCGGAAAGAATATTTAAAGTATAAATTACATTGAATATATCATAGTATATTATTTTGTACTTTTCATATTCATATTTTAATAACATATTAAATGTCCATTTGTTATTTATTTCTAACATATTAAATAAAAGATGTAAACAATTTTTGCACGTAACGCTATATTGTCACTGTGGCTGTGAAATTGAAGTTGACATTTTGGCTATTGGTCCTAAAATTAAAAGGGTGTCGAAAACCGTAAGGTCTTTTCATAATCATTAGTTTTTGTCTGCTATAAAGTAATTACATCCTTGAAGTAAGTATAAGAAAACATATTTTAGTTCAATAAGTAATTTAAAAAGTTAAGGTCCTTACTAAACCCCATAAGAACATTAAGAACGTTATTACATAATCTGTGTTTTCAGCAATATTTCATTTAATTTACAACTGTAATTTCTATAAACCATTAGCATAAGAAGAATTTGATAATTTATTGAGTATTTCATAGCTCAAGCGACATTCAGGAACAAATGTTTTATGAGTGAGGTTAGAATATTTAAGAAGAATACTTGCCACCACTTCCACTATATCAATAATTATCTAATACTTACTTTTTTAAAATTTTACAACTAATTTCAATTTTAAATTTCTATCTTTAATTCATTACTGCTATTTTTTTTGTTTTATATTTTAATCCTAAAATACAAGTATATGAAAAACATTATATATTATTTTGTTACAGGATGGCCCTAGCCCTACGTAGTATGTTAAGAAATGCAGCCAGGAGGATCCAAGTACGCAGCTACTCAGATGCCCCAAAAGAAGGAGAAATGGCTTTTACCTTTGCTGCGGGTAACAAGGTATATAAAGTGTAATATTCTTTCTATGACCTGTATTAAAGGTAAAAATAGCAGAACATGCTAATATAGTACATAATCCAGGCTTAGTATAAATTGTTGTATCTAAAACTGGTATTTAGCCAGTAATTTTTTCCACTACGTTTTAATATAAAAAAATATTTTCAATTATCAATTTATTGAAATACTAATTAAATAATATTTAAAACTTGAATTTAAAAGAAAATTTTGAGACAAAATGATTTTGTAAGTAGACAGTAAATAAGGTGTTCAACTCCTAACTGCTTTCCTTAAAATAGAGGATTCACTAGGTGTAACAGATCACATTCCACATGAAAAAGAAGTTCTTAGTCTATTTTTAAATTTGACTTTGTTTAAATAGACGAGCTACTTTGATAGACTCATTCTATCTGGGCGATAGGTACTCGGACGCGGTAAACAAGTTTCTCCCACGTAGATCTCGATTTCTTTCGAAATTGCTCCACAACCTTCTCTACCTTCTAATGAGAGCCCCATAAAAATCGGTTCAGCCGAAGATTAGTCCGGACAATCGGCAACACAGACAGGCAGATAAAAATTTTAAAATCGTTTGTTATCATGTGTTTTGGTATCATGTGAATAACTATACACACTTGAAAACATACAGTTCTTTTGAGATCACAGACAAACACTTCAATTTGACTTATGAAAGAAGATATATTTTTGCTTGTAATTTTTACTATTCAAATGTTTCATTCCGTAGGTTATATTGCTTTACTTAAATGGTTGTTTTTTTTTTTTTGTTATGAGAAAAACATTGTGAATGTACCAACCATTAATACCATTAGTTACCATATATGTACAATGAGCCTAGAAAAAAATCTGTATTAATATTAAAATTTAAAAGGTAAAAAAAATATGTTTATTTGTCAAATAAACTTTAGTCCATAATTCATATTAACATGTTGCAGGTGTTCTACAACAAACAAGCAGTAAAACAGATTGATGTGCCATCATTCAGTGGTGCTTTTGGTATCTTGCCAAAGCATGTCCCTACTTTAGGTAATTACTTATACTCCACTTATCTTAAAAAAAATGTATTTGTAAAAAAAATATATTAAATTTGAAATAAATTTAATAACTGTAGTTTTAAAATTTACTCAGGATTTCAGGAAGTAACCTATCAAGTTAATTCAAGTTTTTTTAAATATTTTTCATAGACAAACCAGTTCCAAATTTAATGTTACATATGTGTTCATAATTAAATCTGCAAATATACACTCCTAAGAAAAGTAAATGTTTAATGTAATATAAAACTCAAGACAGCTACTTTCTTATCTACATTAGATTTGTTTTAACTTGTTATGCTATCCATTGATAAATTAAATTTATAATAAGTTTAATTTGTATTTTGTTAGCTGTCCTTCGGCCAGGCGTAGTCACAGTCACTGAAAATGATGGCAAACAAAGCAAAATCTTTGTTTCATCAGGCACAATCACTGTAAACGACGATTCTTCAGTTCAGGTATTTATTTTATACATAATATATAAATATATTAATATTACTAGCTGACCCAGCCACCCGTTGCTGTGGCTCAGTAATTATAATTTAGTAAAATATATGTAAATTCTATGTTCAAACGCGCCATCTATAATCTAGAAATAGAAATACGGCGCCATCTACCGGACCAAATTACAGATGCTTACAAAATTTAATAAAAATTGGTTCAGTAGTTTCGGAGTTTATAGCTAACATTATGACACGAAATTTATATATATATATATATATATATATATTTATTTATATTAACATTATTATGACATACAACATGTCTCACATAAGTAGTCTGCAATAATGTTCATATTATTATAATTGATATAGTTCGCGTCATGTGAAAAGAACGCCGGCCTTGAAGCTGCACAGAAGCGATTTATCGGTCTATTTGGTGGTATGGGGTAGGGGCGGCCGAGTTTATCACGTGTCGCATGCTTGCCGGTGTGCTATTGGTTGGACAGTTCGACGTCGACACAAAATACTATCGCGCATAAAAGTTTTAAATTACGAAATAGTTTTACATAGAGAAGTGAGAAAATTATTTACAATATATAATTCGCGTCACGTAAAAAGACGCTGGCTATCAAAATGCGCAAAGGTTAAAGGGTTAAAGTGTTGCCAACTCTTGAAAAAACTTTTCCGTACTGTCCATTTTTAACCGACTTCCAAAAAAGGAGGAGGTTCTCAATTCGACTGTATTTTTTTTTAATGTATGTTACATCAGAACTTTTGACCGGGTGGACCGATTTCGACAACTTTTTTTTAATCGAAAGGTGGTGTGTGTCAATTGGTCCCATTTAAATTTATTTGAGATCTAACAACTACTTTTCGAGTTATATCTAATAATGCGTTTTTACTTGACACTTTTTTCGTCGACCTACGTTGTATTATACCACATAACTTTCTACTGGATGTACCGATTTTGATAATTCTTTTTTTGTTGGAAAGGAGATATCCCAAGTTTAGTACCATGATAAGGAAACCAGGATCTGATGATGGGATCCCAGAGAAATCGAGACAACTTCTTGAAAATCCGCAATAACTTTTTACTGGGTGTATCGATTTTGATAATTTTTAATTTAATCGAAACTGATGTTTATCATGTGGTCACATATAAATTTTATCGAGATCTGATAACTACTTTTTAAGTAATCTTTGATAACGCGTAGTTACTTGACTATTTTTTCGTCGATCTACGTTGTATTACTCTTCGATGTAATTGAAGTCGGTTTTTTTTCGTTTGCGAGCAAACACAATTATTTGGAACAGTCTTATTTGGTAAAAAAACCACTGTCAATCGTTATTTACGTTTTTTCCGCATTTATCGCTCACTTTCACAACACATTAGCATACGGACACTTGTATAACTCCATTTACTATTAATTTCACTAAAAAACAAATATCAATTTATCATTTTAAACACATAAAAACTATTAAGATACGAATAGTAAAAACTATTAAGATACGAATAGCGAGAGTACAGGTAATTAATATTTTTGAATACGACATTTCAATAACTAAAAAATTTGTCATTTCTTTTGTTTAAAAAAAAATGTAATTTTGGTAAAGTGATAATTATTATACCTACTTATTTAGTCCGAATTATTCGCACTGGTATTTCTAGTATTTTTTTATGTACCTACCTATAACCATTATACGAAGCCGCGATTGAAAGGTACGTCGTATTACTCATATCATAAATTGAAGTCGGTTTTTTTTTTTGGTTTGCGAGCAAACACACCTATTAAATGTTATATAAAAGTTTTCATTTTGTTGTTATGTGTTGTCCGGTTTGAATATAATGTAGCTATATCTTAAACTGATGTTATTACTGCAGGTTTTGGCTGAAGAGGCACACCCATTGGAAAATTTGGACCGCAGCGCGGCACAAGAAGCTTTGAGCAAAGCCCAGTCGGAATTCAACTCTGCGTCGAATGAGCAGGTAAAATACATTTTATTTTGAAGAAGAAGAATGATGCTTCTTGTTTATTGATTTGTATTGCTACATATCTTGAGTTAATGTTCATTATTCAACCTGTGCAGAAGTAAGTTTTAGGTATCATGTCATAGGAGCAGGGTACTCAGGGAGCAATTATATTGTCGTGCAGTAATTGGTTAGTTGCACGACGTACTATATATAATTAACACTCCTGCCTTACAAATCGAGTATTTGTTAATGTATACAATTAAAAACCATTACCAAAATATTCAATTGACTTTATACTTTACTTATGACGATGGTTTAAAAAAAGGAAGAGATTCTCAATTCAACTGAATTCATTTTTTGGTGTGTTACCCCAGATCTTTTTCACTGGTTGTACCGATTTTGATCCTTTTTTCCATTGTCCATTTAAATTTGATCGACATATTATGACGAGTACTTTTTGAGTCATCCCTAATAACGCATAGTTAATCGACTGTTTTATCTACTACCTAGGGAGCGTCCATGCGGAGTACGACCATGTGGTCATTTTTTTAGCCCGTCTTAGTTTCCTTCCACCATATATCATGTAGCCTAACGTAGCTTTTCCTGTCCACGATTGAACATGGTTTTTTTCGCGATATTTTCTGTTTTTTACTTTTGCATTAATTTAAAAAAAAAGTTTATTTTAAAGGAATAATAATAATACTTTTTGCTTAATATATTTATATATTTTTTATATGTATAAACAGCCTGCTAGCTTTGCTCTTACCTCCTCCCTCACGCTTCGTAGCTCAGCGTAGCATTCAAACTTATCCCTCCCCCCCTCGATCAGGCTACGTGGTTTATGGACGCTCCCCTACCTCGAACCGTCGTCATCTATTAGTCGATGTAATTGAAGTCGGTTTTTTTTCGTTTGCTAGCAAACAATCAGTTTTCAGTTTCTTAAGTGTTTAATTTTTTTCATTCAACTATTTAATGAAATAATTTTACTCTCATACATAAAATCAGAAAAGGATATCCATATGTATTAAATTTTTTTTATTGTTTACATTTTCATTTTTCTTGCTTTTAATGCTCAAATGTTGCCAATTGTTTTATTAATTTACTTCTAAAATAGTCTTCGATATATGGGATTATAATAATTCATACAATAATCTACAGACGGTACTAAACTTCAAGCTACTAAAGTTTTGCTCGTGCTATTTCAACATAGCGTATCTTAACTGAGGTAGGGCACAGCAGGAATTTCCTGCTCAAAATATGGAGCAGCCCGACTGGGGTAGTACCTCGACATTACAGAAGACCACAGCTAAATAATACTGTTTTCAAGCAGTATTGTGTTCCTGTTGGTGAATAAGGTGACCAGAGCTCCTGGGGGGATTGGGGATTGGGTCGGTAACGCGCTTTCGATGCTTCTGGTATTATAGGCGTCTATAAGCTACGGTAATCTCTTACCATCAGGTGAGCCGTACGCTTGTTTGCCGACCTAGTGATATATAAAAAAAAATATGTTTAATAATTTTGTGTATAATTCTATCCATACTTTATTAAGATCGTGTAGTACACCATTCAATGTGTTTTATAAATTTTAGGCCAAAGCCGAAGCTGCGATTGCTGTAGAAGTCGCCGAAGAAATTGTAAAAGCTGTTTCAGCGTAAATTTCTTACAGTGGTCTCTAACATGTTTAGTAATTAACAACTATTTAATGATACAACCTTTATTAAAGTTTATGGCCATAGCGTATTTCGTTATTTTATTTTTCTTTAATGTTTAAGTGTAACATATTGTTTTTGTAAGGAGCTTGTGGTCGAAATAAAACACAAATTCGTAGTTGAAATATGAGTACTTTATTCAACACAATTCAAACACTTTGGTACAAACAGTTAATTGCAATTAGCTATGTCGTTTTGCGTTAATGAGAAAAAGAATATTATCAAAGCCGCAAACACAACACTCAGAAGCAAAAACATCAAAATTCATTAGATTAAAATCAATCCCGTCAATTTGGCGATATTTTGCAGTTAACGCTTAAATTAGTATATAATTTTAATCTCCATCGAATAGTTATATCATAATTTTGAAAATTCTTATTTAATTTTTAATTATAATTTATGATAAATCCAAAAAATCTAAATGGAAGGTTTAGAGAAGAGATCGGTTGCTAGGAAGTCGCGAGAAACCTATCTACAAGCCTACGTTGCAAAGCTTACGAGACAATGCCACAACATATAAGAAGACATCTAGAAAATGACACGCTCGTGTCTTACTTCTATATAGAGAACAAGATTACGATTATTGTATAATAAAATGCACCTTATTACAGTAGGGTAACATTAGTCATATAAAATGCTTTCGAAATTTCGTACCAATAATTATAGGACCTTGAAAAGGTGAAGGTTAGAATGTTACTTAGCAGTCGAGAATTATATTTTAGGTTTGGGTATTTAGTCTTATACGTACTGTAATTATAATATTGTATGACCTTACGTAACTAACTACAGATTACATAGTTTTTTTGCTTAAAAAGATGATTAATAAGATGACTTACGACTATACTTATCCAAAGTGTTACTTTAACTCAATGAAAACATTAAAATATTACATAATACAAAAATGATGGCAATAACATAAATGGTAAAAGCATCACAAAAGTGTAACAGTATAAAAGGAAGCATAGTACCAACCTTCCGGTTGGGCGTTGACTTAAAAAACTGATTATCTTAAAAATACACAAATATAAATAACTTTAATGTTAGTACACTTCAAGTAAACTAAATTGATTAAAAATTCAAAATATCACATTATTACATGTTGAGCTTAATTTAAATTTAAACATAGTAAACCACCCCAAAAACCAGCACATTTATCCCAAACGCCCTTACGTTTAAATTAAGCTGAACAAATAAGATAAAAAAAACATGAACATCCCACTTATAAAAATACGTGCAGAAGATTTCACAAAGTCGGATAGGTGACCTGCAGTTTTGCATTAGATAATTTTGTGATAGCACGTCACTTTTCTAAAGGAAAAATATATCATTTGATTTAACTACCACAACCATAATTTTATGTTTCACATGGTAACACTATATAAAGTGACGCGACGAGTTACTACGGGAGGGCACGCACTTGGAAACCGATCCGACTTTGAAAATTAGCTACATCGAACTGATGTCGAACTTATCTAACGACACGAATATTGTAAAGTAAAAAATAGACAACTTATTTCAATTTTAGAAATGAAATCGTAATGAAGTAACGACACACTTGGAGAATTACTATCGCTACATTGTGAACGGCCGCGGTCTCGCACGGAGCGACATCGCGATTCAACGAAGACACAAAGCGAAGCGATTCTATTTAATTGTGCAATGAAGATAAAATGTAAAATGAACGAAAAGCGTCGGCAATCGTCGCATCGCGAGTGCGGTCGTTCGAAACGTATAACATAATATTCGTCAGTGTGTCGGCGGTCAACCCGCTTACAGGTTACACTGCCACAGTATCGTAGGCTGTGAGTCCCCGCCCGTGGACTGCTTGCTGGGGGATTGGGGTGTTTGATTCTGGTCTGCAATATTGTACATTATTAATACATACATATGTACTTTATGTTTCTTCGCCTGAAATAGCACTGCAAAGTACCTACATTTATTTGAATTGGCTTTACATATTTGTTTTTCTGTTACATGACTTTCATTGTAGGTATAGGTTAAAAATAACAAGCTATGCAAGATATTCGTTTAAGGTGACAGCTATATAGGTGTCTGATACAATGGTATCTAAACTATTTGGTGGTGGTATACTGCATTTAATAATATAATAGAGCAATTTAAGGGGAAGCTTTTTTAAAAAATTATCGATTTTGCCACTTTATTTAAAGTGATATTTACCTACTATTAATAATTTGCTAGCTCTAAAATTTGTTTTTCGGCTTTATCGATAATTTTAATTAATATAATGCGTGGGGTCGGATAGATGTATTACGAATAATATGCTAAAAAGCTCAAATGATTACAGAACATTATTACAGTATAACTGTCTCTTCACACATATTTAACTTTGGGTGTAGGCGGATAATTTGGTACGTTGAAAATAAATCGTTGCTTGGAAATTATCACCAATATAGCAAAACAAATAATTTTAGTGCAATTAATCAACAGTGTTAGCCACATAAGGTTATTTTAGAACATAAAATAATTCAGGCAAAATTAAAGGACATTCAGCAAATTCATATTATTTTTCTTCACATACATTGACTTACTGTTTCCTGTAGATTATGGATGCAGAACATAGTACATGCTTAATATTGAGGAACTATGCATACATAATGCTATCTGATCGCAGTGGACGACTGCGACTATGTAGTGCCCACACGAGGAGTCGGCAGATTAGTAATGTGTATTAAGTCAAAAATTATTCTTTTAAAAATCGGTGCTGACAAGTGCTGTATTTTAAACATAAAATTGATATACTTCACATTACAGATATTATCAATATTAGTTATTCAAACCAAGAAAAAAAATCGATCAATTAAATATATTTGCAATTATAGCGTTTAAATACTAATTGTTGTGTTTAAAATTGGTTGAGTGTAGGCAAATGCAAGAGGCCTGGGTGAACTGACCTGTCAATGAGTTTCCTCATTTCGTCGCTGTGCAAACCATCCTTGGCAGTGTGGGCCCTTACTGCAACAACACAAGTCACGACGCGTCTACACTAGGCACGAGACTGAGCCTGCCTGCTACTGATATTTCTCTCACGATATTCCACTAAACTCACTGGTTAACGTTTACTAGAAAGTTAATTGTGTTTTATCTATAATTTTATGTCCCAAGTGTAGGAATTTAGTGGATATTGCTCAGAAATATCGACAAACACATTATCTAAAAACTCTAATGAATCAGTTCAGATAGAAACAAAAATGTTACCACAGTCACGTCTAAGCTATGTAATTACCTAAATAGAAAACTTTATTGGAGAAAATCTCAATTTCCTCATCGAGAACTTAACACTCGGTAAAATAAAAATTTTACATTTCCTTTTAAATATACATCAGTACTAATGTTGAAACGAGACACTATATTGAAAATTTTTGTTTTACCTCGTGACTAATGAAAGAAAAAACATTTAGAAGAAAATTTTGAAGTGAGTAAATATATATATAAATGTATAAATATATATAAAAGGTAAGCCAATTGCCAGAACTTCTAGAAGCTTGGAAACATTTTTACTTGTTATAACGGAGAGATTTGCATGCGGTCAGTCACAAGTATTAAACATAATTTAAACAATTAATAATTATGAATTTAAAAAATATTTTACCGTCTTCTGTTGACACCCGAGTACGCATGGACCAATTTCAGAATTCATTTCAAATAAATCATTTTTTTATTAAATTAAATTTATCGGGGAATATGGAAATTTTTGGTAGGGGAATGGGCACGATGTTGGCATTTATATATCCTCCAAAAATTTAAAAATATTATACGATATATATATTTTAAGCAATTATAACTATATCAGTATACCTTCTGGTGAAATTGATAGATTCTCTTTGTTTTGATGATAATTAATTTTTGAGTTAAATCAGTTTACTCAAACTACTCAAATGTGAGAAGTCAATTACCGTATCCTTATAGCAAATACAAAATCGCTTTATTAAATACCGCATCAAAAATTCGTATATTTAGTGCGAATATATAGGTGAAGGGTTAGGGCATGAGAGCGATCAAGCGATCGCAGCGATACATACCGGGGTAGTTGCGCGGCTGGTCGCATTCGGCTTCGGAGATTTCGTTGGAGTCCTTGCTCTCGTTGAAGGAGGAAGAGCAGTTGTTGTCGGTGTTGGCGTTGCGCGGGGGAGGCGGGGGAGGCTCGGGCGAGCCGCCGCACTTGCGGGTGCCTGGCGTACGAAAGCATTTCGTTTCACTTTTGTTTAAGTTTTAATTACTGAGCAGAATTGAAGTGAACTTTGTGATTACAATGTATGTCTTAAGGAACGATGAATTTCTGTACGAAAAAAAAATTGTTACTTCTGTTTTGAATGTTTATTTCAAATGTCGTCGTGTGTCTATCATCATCAATCATTACATTCTATACAGTCCACTGCTGGACACAGGCCTCCACAAGTTCACGCCAAAAATAACGTGAACTCATGTGTTTTGCCCATAGTCACCACGCTGGGCAGGCGGGTTGGTGACCGCAGTACTGGCTTTGTCGCACCGAAGACGCTGCTGCCCGTCTTCGGCCTGTGTATTTCAAAGCCAGCAGTTGGATGGTTATTCCGCCATCGGTCGGCTTCTCAAGTTCCAAGGTGGTTGTGGAACCTTGTTATCCCTTAGTCGCCTCTTACGACACCCACGGAAAGAGAGGGGGTGGCTAAATTCTTTAGTGCCGTAGCCACACAGCACACGTGTGTCTATGAGTAGTAAAAATTGGGGCATAACGAAATTAAATTCTACAGATAAATGATTTCTAAGTTTCAATTCAATAGATCATTATATTAATTTAATTAGTTTTTGAGTTTGACTTTAATCTGAAATAAATAAATAAGTAATAATTATAAATGAGTCGTATATGAGACGGTGCGGTGCGCCGTATCGGTACCGATGCTGGGGCGGGAGCCGTAGTGGTCGGAGTAGGGCGTGCCGTAGGCGCCGGTGTACTGCTCGTCCTCGGGCGCGCAGCACGCGGGCTCGTCGTACTCCGGCCCGCACGCGTACAGCGGCCGCGAGTAGCGCGCGCGCTGCACACACGGACACACGCTTTGGATACGAATATACGAGGATACACGAGACAGGAGGTGGCCGGTATGGACACTAATGCCGGCAACATGTACCCGCTAACTTCAGTCACGTCAGTTCACTTCAGTGTTAATTTAAAATTTTATATAGAAATATACAGTTTTACGGATACTAAATTTATTTATTTTGGATTATCTGCTAGCAGAGGCGACTTTACCTTACTTTGGGCGCCGGGTGTTAGAAGGCGCCGAGAGTCGCACGCAAGGGCGCAAAATATATATAATATCTATACTAAGTAATATTACAAAGCTGAAGATTTTTTTTAATTGTTTGTTTGTTTGAACGCACTATAATCTCAGGAACCAGTAGAATTCCAAATTGAAAAATAATTTTTGTGTCGGATAGTCTATTTACCGAGGAAGTATATGGGCTATATAATTTAATTTCCTTAAATTAACGCAGATGAAACCCCGGGGCACAGCCAGTCAATATATAATTTTTTAAATTATGACTATAATTTGAAGCCACACATTTTTTTCCCGAAGTTTTTTGTCAAGGGGGTCTCAGTTAGTTACACTCGGGCGTTACATGAGCTAGAGCTGACTCTGTCCGATAGTTGCAGATAGTAAGGGCAAGAAAATAAGTTTTACTTCAGTCGTGTGGTCTGTGGTCTAAATCACACTCGTTTTTTTAACTAAATAGTAGTGCTAAACTCACGTATTGATCCTCTTCAGCGCAGGTAGCGGGGTCGTCGTACTCGGGAGCGGTAGAGTAGATAGCGCTTTGTCCTCCTTGCGAGTTCTTGCGGGCGTAGCGGCTGTTCGCTCGTGGCTATTTGTATAATTCATTCAATTATATTGATTAAATTTATTATATTATATGAGTTACATTTGTATAGGAACGTACGAGAAATGGCAAAAGTAGAGTGCTACTTAAAACTTAATATTTGTAGAGTGGTACTTAAAACTGAATATTTGTATTTCTAGTATTAATTGTAGTCTTTGTGGATCTCCCCAATATGTCTCGGAGAGTACGTAGTCATCGAATCCGGTTATTACTATAGACACCTGATAATGATTGTTACTTCTAGCAGGGAAATGTTCCTGTAATCCAAAGTGGAGTGGCGTGGGTGATTACATTCCCTCTCTTGTATATGTGATTTTTTCCTTTTCTTAGGAATCGGTTCATGAATAGATATGTTTCATTTTAGTGTAAATTTAAATTAGCAGAGTTAGATAACATAAGCCCACATTTCGTACTGTTTCTTAAATTATATGCGTAACGTGTCCATACGTCATGTGTCAAATGCCGTGTGTCAAATTTCACACTTAGGCTCGAGACACTCCACATTATAGTGTTGATCTCAGTTCGTTGTCGGTTCAATCTTGATTCGATAAAATATTGTTAGACAAGAAAAAATCACGAGATCAACACTTTAAGGTAGACCAAGCTTTCCGGTAGTTTTTTTTTTATTAAATAAATTTGGTACACGGTTTGGTATTTTAATGTCGCTTTTGTAATAATTCGGGAAGAGGCTAGTTAGAGTAGAAAATTGGGTGGAGGCAAAGAGATTGCGATTTGATAAAATTTTCCTCTGCCTCCGGCTTTCCGGTAGTTAGGTGACCTACCATGCTCTGCGATCCGGCGCGGGAGTGCGCGGGGTGGTGGGGGTGCGGGTGGGGGTGCGGGTGCGCCAGCGTGCCGGCGTGCGACGGGTGGTGGTGCGGGAACGCGATCGCCTTGCTGGGGTCCATCTCTTCGCGGAAGCCGAGCAGGTGGAACGTGGCGTACGGGCAGATCTCATCTTCCATGCCTGTAATTACAACGTTATTACTGTTAGGGTGTGTTTTACCGATTGCGGATAATATTTATGCTGCACGTAAGTTAAGAATAGACTTTAACGGCCGGAGGGAAATAACCCATTAGGACCAACATATTGAACCACAGTTTTTAGATTTGAAGGTATAACAATTAAAGTGGAATTCGATGTATTAAATAATTAAAGTAGATTTTGATGTTGAAAAAGAATTATATCCATATTATAACCTTTTATCTGTTAGATACCATCACATAACGTTAGCCACAGCCGGATTTATCAACATCTGTTCAAAACTTGAAACAATTTTACTTGACAGATTTTTTTTAAATTTTATTAATAATTTACCATTCTGAGAATATATCTCACAGTAGTTAGATAGACTGATTATATGCTTAACCTGATCATCAAATCCTTCATACCTATCTTACCATCGCTATATTTCTTCGAATTATTACAAATATAATAGTTAAAAAAAAACATATGTCATGTTTTCGTTTCCAAAAAAATTGATAGAAATAAAAACCAAACTCAATGATAACAAAAAAAACTCAAACATGTTTATCATTAAATATGTACAGGCAAATAAAACATAACTGGTATTAGGAAATAAAGCAAAATAAAAAATAAATGCTCGCAATGAAACTTTTAATTTCAACTACAAAATAAATTAAAAACACACTTACCTCAACTCTCTGGACGATTCTTTTGCAGTGTTAGTATCGACTATAACTACTGACATTTATACAACTCTTGTTTGTGAGTTTTAGTTTTGATCATTGGAAATTATATTTAATATCATTTCAAATGTTTAATTTTTGAAGTAAAACTTCTTTACGTACACTTGACTTGGGGAGTAAGCTGGGGAATGCGTGGCGAGAGCGTTACGAAAAGTGTGATCGGGTGAAGTGAACGGAAATTCAAGGTGAGATATAAATTGGTGAAGATAGAAAGAGAGTGAGTTATGTGTCATATATTACTTTAGAGGCAACTAAAACGTTTTTAAAGTTTTACTTCAGTCGCGTGGTCACTCGTTTTTTTTTAAGTAATACTTCTTTATGCACGCTTGATTTGGGTAGTAAGCTGGTGAATGCGTGACGAGAGCATTACGAAAATTGTGTTCGGACGAGACGAACAGAAGTTGAGAGGGAGATATATGTTAGATAGAGCTAAAGAAGTTTCAAAATTAGGCTTAATTCTAAGAGCATTCTGTACCAACGTCAGTCGTACAATAGCAAATTATATTTTAATAACATTCTTTTAAAACAGTTTATACAATTTACAATGATCCCAACCTAAACATCACGACAGTAATAATTAAAGTTGGTCTACTGGCACATATAGTTTACAAAGCGAGGCAAACTTTCAGCAATCTCATAACCTAGAAACGAGACCTTGAGGAAGGAGTCCGAATAGGAGCCATATTGTCAATTTTCTGATTTAGTTATAAATTAATTATTAAAAAAAAAAAAAAAACAGCTGTACCCAGTTGAAATTGAAAAGGTTATATAAGTTTGGTACCTGTAAAGTATTCTAATCTTACTATTTTGTTTATATAAATATTATATACAGCTCATACTCAGACATCATTATAATTAGAGCTGGCGATTAAAACAGAACACCTGTTATTTTTCACCCTTCTTATCACCTCCAGCCAAGGGCGTCGCCAGCCGATGGCGCAGGGGGGGGGGGGCAAGTTGACTTTACCTACTACAATTCATACTTTTCTCATTCTCTATGAATGAGAAAAGGGTATGAATTGTAGGTAAATTCGACAGCCCATGAAGCTTTTCACTTGTACTACGAGCCTTACATCTACAGCGATTGTAATAACAACAGTATCTTAGTACTATATACATATAGAGCAGGCAGAGCGTAGTTGAGCGTACGGAATATTAGGAGTGGAATTGGTGAATTCATTCGAGTTTCGACGTACGGAAATGATTGTTCAAGGCTTGAACTTCAAGCAAATCAATTCAAAGACTTAGGACTTTGGTTGCATTATATTTGGCAACTTTTTTAGAATCTCTAGGGGGGGGGGGGCAGCTGCCCCTCCCTGCCCCCCCTTGGCGACGCCCTTGCCTCCAGCTGTCAATTTTATATAATAGGCAATTCATATTCAGAATTATATTTGAAAGTTTAAAAAAAGAAGCATAAAAATATATTTTTTTAATTTTAGTGCGTCGTCATTAGATAAATATGCTGCAGTTAGTTTTATCGCCACCCCAATTATAAGCAAATACCCAAGCAGCGCGTACCTGTGGACAGCGTGTCGGAGGAGCCGGCGCGGCGCGCGCGGCGCACGCGCTCGTAGTGGTGGCGGCGCGGGCCCCACGTCGAGTGCGCGCCCACTGAACCACACTACGGCGTTACGCATGCGAGCCTTACCGCTTACTGACAATATTTCACCGCTCGATACCCTCACTTACAAAATTACAACTAGAATACTTATCATCTTCCTGCCCTTATCCCACTTATGTAGGGTCGGCACAACATGTTTTCCTCTTCCATTCCTCTCTATTATTCGTCACTTCAGTGCTTACTCCTTTCTTTCTCATATCCTCACTCACAAAATCCATCCATCGCTTTTTCGGTCTGCCGATCGCTCTTCGTCCTTCGACATTCATCCCTAACATTCTTTTACCGACATAGCGGTCATCCCTCCTCATTACATGCCCATACCACGCTAAACTATTGCTCCTTATTTTCTCTGTCACAGGTGCTACTTTCAAACTTCCCCTTATATACTCATTTCTAATCCGATCTTTCCTCGTTACTCTAACACTACAAACTAGAGTACTTAGTGATGATAAGGTTTATTTTAAAATAAACTAACCGTAAACAAACGCTCAAAACTAATAGCCGACTGTAATACGATTTATTACATTTTTTTTTTTAATATATAAATTGCAAAGTCCGAAAGTAATAGCAGACTACGATCGAACGGTGAAATATTTATCAATTCGTACCGTACACCGAATAAACATTTAAATATTACCTGTATGTTTTGACGTATCCTCTAATTTAAATAAAATAATATACATTAAAAATATTAAAATTATAAGAGGAGTAAGCCGAAACATAAAAGCACTACAACTGCCACCAAGTAGTAAAAACTAAAGTAGGATAAAGTTTTATTTTTTTTTAATTTAATAATTACTATTAAAAAAAAAAAACGAATTCTTACAAGCTAACTTATCATAACGGGGAAAACGAAACCTTTAAATAAAAAATATTTCAGGAAAAATGTTTTATGTCTTATACCTTTCCGTTATGAATATGAAGATGAATAAAAAGCGTAAACGTGGATAATAAGGGTAGTGCTAAAGTAAAAATACCTAAACGTGCAAAAAGTAAAATATGAAGAAGCAATATTAAATATATCTTTCTAAGTTATATTAGATCTTTGTGGTACCTGAGATATGTCAAGAAGTCCCCTCTGGCAGATTATCTTGATGTAATATTCACTGTACTTACTCATTTATTAAATTTGATGAAATTTTTTTTTCCAGTATCATTATTTTTTAAATAATTTTATAAATAAACATACGTATATAAAAATAGGCAGTGTCACTATTTGTGTATATCCAAGTATAATGTCATTTTATTGCTAAGTTTTTTAAATGTTTTACTTTATTAATAGTTAATTTTTAAAAATAACAACCCAATTATAAAAAAATAATTAGTTATGAGTAATTGAAATAACGTGTAACAGGTACAAATTAAGAATATATAGTATTAATTTGTCTGTGCGTTCAAGTATATAGGAAGACATGTGGATAAATATTTGTTAGAAGTTATTAATATATATAAGATATTAGATTGAAAAAATGTACCATAATACATTAGATATAGTATTATAAGAAGAGTTTAAGAAAAAAAAATGAGTGGCTAAGGTTTTAAAGACCTAACTGAACGCTGGAAAAATGTTACTAGAAATACCCAAACAATTTTTTCCCCATTTACTTTTGAAGTATACTATAATTGTTTTAGTGTATGTTGTACTATAAAATTATATTGAGATAAATTTTCTTTATACAGAACAATAAAAGACAAACAAACTTGCACCAGCTTGACAAATTACACCAACCCTACCGCCTGGCGTCCCTACGCCATATATATGTAGGTAGTGAAGTACTCACTGATGACAGCTTGACGCTTGACGCGGTCGCAAGTATTGTAGTTGGAGCCGGGTACGGGGGGGAGCTTGCGGTTGGGGGGAGCGATGTAGCCCAGTTCGTCTCTCAATCCGCCTCGCTTGTCAAGAGTGCCGCCAGCGCCGCCCGCGCCTCCCGCTGCGCTGTATACTGCGTCATCTACAAATAATACAAATAAATAAATGCCTCGAGCTCAACAGCCTCCACTAGGCTTTACTACTGTGTCGGGGGTCTGGAAACACACAATGCACAAATACAAATGCCCAGGCCACGGAAAACATCAGTCAGTCAGTCAGTTGAGCCTATTGCAGTCCACTGCTGGACATAGGCCTCCCCAAGTTCGGAAAACATCTGTATGGCTAATACAAATGTATGCCATAACCCGTAAGCGCCAACGTCTAATTATCAAAATGTATATTGGATAGAAATTTTGATACGCAATTACTAGTAGAGCAATAATATTTAATTAAACAATTAGTAAAGTATTTAATTAACATAATTAAGAAGATTCCTAGTATCGACGCTAGATTGGATGTAAATAAAAAGACTAGAAAAGAGAAAGGAATAAGGAATATTTACAGTACTAGAGTACCTAGTCCAAAATATGTTATTCTATTATTCTATAAGAGATAAGAAGATTTGGACTTTCGGGTCTCTTTACTATTTCGTATCGACTTTTTGTGACAGAACGGTTCTAGCAAGGTCTTAGTACGTTAGGCTAGACATTTATCTGATATGTATACACTATTACAATATCTCCTTGGAAGTTTTGTCTCAATGTAAATGTTTGTTGTTTCGTTTCCTTATCTAGGAGTTATGTCTACGAGGGTTTTTCAGGAAGTTTACTTACGATTACAATTTCGATTCTTTTAATATAAATATTGATTATATTATGTACATCGTAATATAAAAAAGATCTAGGTACGCATTAGCATTTTACATTGAACACTAATGCTAAAGCACTACCTTTAATGTACAGATTGTATGTGGCAAAACTATAAAACGGGTGAAGAAATAAAAACTTAATTATGGACATGCGTCTATTAATAATGTTATGAATGACAACGAATACAGTAAAACTAGTTTGCTTTATATATTCATGTAAGCGAAGAAGCTGTTATACATATTATGAGAGCGAATAAACAAGTTATGCTAATATATTTAATTATTGTATTATAAGTAGAGTTGAAATCGTCACACAAAGAATAAATACTGTGACATTTAAGAAATGTAAAATTGTGTGAGTCGCTGATGAAACATGAAAATGGTAAAAAATAATAAATGAAGCGGTGATCATGCCACCATACATACAGTACGCGTCCTTCTGACCTCGCAGGCGGTGGGGGGTGTTCCGCCTGGCCAGGGTCAGGCAGATGACCACCATGCCGACGATGAACACTACGATCGTGGCCAGGATTGGGACCAAAACTTCCGGTTCGAGCCATGCGCGAGCCCATGGAGGCAGGTCTCGGTCGGTCGCGTCTCCAGGCAGGGGCGCCACTGTGCCTATGTTACACGGAAAACGTTTAGAGGTCAAACGCACCTTTATGGCGTGGTTCTCGGGCTCCTCGGACCACGCACACCACAACGATGGCGATGATGATCACGAGGATGGCGGCCACGACTGGCACGATGAGGTTGAGGTGCGACAGTACGATCTTGAGGGTCTGCTCGGGGGTGAGAGCGCCGCCCCCCACCTCACGCGCCGGCGCGATGGTACCTGAAATGCGGCCGGGATCGGGCTTACACGTCTTATTTACTTCTTAATCACTTTTATCTTTACTCTTTTGTAACATTGACCGTACGGCGATGCATTTCAGGTACCTTATTAAGTTTTTTTTACATCGATTTTTTACTTATATTTATTTGTATATAGTATTTTGAAATAGTACATGTATACATTGTATTATAAATCAAATTAGTCAATATACAAAAATATAATCGAACGATTGTAATAAATATTCAGTCACATATCCTGGATGAAAGACAGTGCCACTAAGGCCGCACATCTTCATCATTTACATATACTAGATACTACACTTACGAAGTAGATAGGTACAGACTACACACTAATATATATGCTTTTAAAAAATACTTCTATAAAAACTTATTAAATTTAAATTTATTTACAGTGTAAAATAGTTTTGGCATTTATATTATAAATATATGCGTACATTCTGGCCAAAATAAAACGTTTTATTTTCAAAGTTACTTGTTTCAGAGTTACAATTATAGAAATATACATAAATTAGTGTAAATACGAGAAATAATAATACTTTCAATATTATGAAGCGAGAACTATAAAGCAGTTTCATCTAACTCACCTCCGGTCATTGTCAATGTAGCGAACTCGTATTCGGCAACGTTAAATCCAGCATTATTATGAGCGGTGATCCTGAGAACGTACCAGGTAGCAGGTTCGAGGTCTAGAATTGTAAAATAAACAATGTCAGCCGTTTTATTACTGCCATCAGAAAAACATATGTAATAACGGATATTTTAAAAACTACTTCATACCGAGTACGACGAAGTTTCCACCCGGTTTAACGGCGTTCGAGATCTGGTTCCATTCAGCGGCTCCTCTGAGGGGGGAAATTTTTATATTCATTATGTATTATCTGTATTATAAGTTTAGCACTTTTGAAAAAGTTCATAATATGGATTGAGACAGGTCGAATAATTTCAGGATATTCGAAGTACATGCGTCTGAAATTTTTAACGCGTCTTCTCTAATAAATTCAGAATAAAGCAACGTGAAAGATAAGGTCACATTTTTTTATTTTAATCAGAAATGATACTTCAACTTATAGTACGACATTGACTATTTAGTAGAACGGCCTTACTATACGTATATGATAGTTTGGATAAGCGAGATTATGCAAGAGTTAAAGGACTTCAGAGGAACACAAAAAAGGAGACCAGCGTCTGTGTTTCCAGAAAATTATAACCTGGGGATTTTTAAGTCGCGAGTGAATAGGTCACTTCTAGGTAAGCGTGCTCCATCTTAGACCGCATTTTCACTTATCATCAGGTGAAATAGTGGTCAAACGCAAGCCTATCATTGTATAAAAAAAGGAGCCGAGAGTGAGGAGTGCACAAAGGAAGGTTAGTTTCGCGCGGAGACTCACTTCTTCTTGTTTTCCACGACGAAGTGGCTCATGGGGCAGCCGCCGTCCAGCCACTGCTTGAGGTGCAGCGTGACGGAGGACGAGCCCACCTCGATGAAGTCGGCCGCGCGCGGCACGGGCGGCTTGGAGCCGCGCGTGCGCGCGATCACCACGTCCGACGCCTCGCCCGTGCCGATGCTGCGGAGGGCGCGCGTGAGTGGCACGTCTGGGGCCTCGTGTCGTCGTGTCGTTGTGTGTTGTGTCGTTGTATCGTCGTGTCGTTGTGTCGGTGTGTCGTTGTGTGTTGTGTCGTTGTGTCGTTATGTCGTTGTGTCGTTGTGCCGTTGTGTCGTTGTGCCGTCGTGTCGTTGTGTGTTGTGCCGTTGTGTCGTTGTGTGTTGTGCCGTTGTGTCGGTGTGTCGTTGTGTGTGTTGTGTCGTTGTGTCGTTGTGTGTTGTGTCGTTGTGTCGTTGTGCCGTTGTGTCGTTGTGCCGTTGTGTCGTAGTGTCGTAGTGTCGTCATGTCGTCGTGTAGTCATGTCGTCGTGCCGTTATGTCGTAGTGTCGTCATGTCGTCGTGTAGTCATGTCGTCGTGCCGTTATGTCGTCGTGTCGTCGTGTCGTCGTGTCGTCGTGCCGTCGTGTCGTCGTGTCGTCGTGTCGTCGTGTCGTTGTGTCGTTGCTCCGCCGGGCCGGAGGAGCAACGACACACACCAGAGCACATGCACCCACTAGTGCTGCTGCTGGCGGATCTTTTTTAATTTTGAGAGGAAATAGGCTAACTGAACTCTACTATGGAACCCAAATTTCGCGGATCACAATATAATGCTATCTTTTACTTTTTGTAATATAATTTTTTTTTTAAGATTTCTTTAAATGCTTTAGAATATATCTTCAGACCCAAAATACTTTGTCTTAGTTATAAAAAAAAACAAACAATAATGACATGGAATCATTATCTAAATGAATAAATAAAATAAATCAATATCTATAATAACATACACGTCGTCTGTTCCTGAGCTAAGCAACTTAATGCTTGTTACAGATAACAGCTGACTGTTATAGCTAACTTTTTTTACAAACATATATAATATACATATATTTATACATAAACACTGATATTACACCCAGACTCAAGCCAGAATCGAACCCACAACCCGCGGAGCAGAAATCAGGGCCACTACAAATGTGCCAACGGGCTAGTCATGGTTTCAATTATTATCGTGAAGTAGCTCTGAATTTTATTATTACTTTATGTGATATAATAATTCCATACCCGTTGTAAGCGGTAACATAGAGCTGATATCTGGAGCCGCAGAATAAGTTTTCAAGTGTATACGTATCAGTGTTGCTTGGAATCTGAAAATAATTATTTTATTCAATTTTCGGAGTTACAATCAATTATATTTTGTTTTATTAAAAACAAGTTTATTAAAATTATGACCGTTGCTGTAAGTATAATTAACATATTTGACGCTGTTTACAGCCTAAAAAGAAGAGCTTACTTAGTTTTTTTATAAATATTAAATAAATAGTTAAATTCTCTGCGCCTATTGCATCGGTCGCCGGTAACACTATTAGCAACCGGTGAAACAGACTATTTAAGGATTAAATAATCCTTGATTACTTGATTGACTTGTATTATTAAGGCCTAAGTCGATGAAGTTATTTACAAAATAGGTTTAAAAGACATAGATGACACAGTCCGTAAGTTAGTTGTTTTTTGCTGACTCTTACTCCTACTACCATACATACTGCTCTAACTCTTTTACTGCAATTCGTCAAATCTACGTAATTGGCTATTTACACTTGGTTACTCTAGTAGAAGAAACACATCTGTTAAAACTTTAAATTAACCTGTACAGTTTCCCAATCGCCGAATTCTTGCTTGTAGTGGATCGTGTATCCAGCGGCAGGGGACTGTTCGGCTTCCACGGATGGTTTTAAGCGAAGTGTGAGCGATGAAACAGACGACGACGCAATGCTCAGTTGAGGGGGGAAGGGGGGCGCTAGAAAAAAGTCAAAATTTTAGGGATTTTAAAGGTTGTATAGGGCTACAATACTCTAGTTTCTTTGTAAATAACCACCAAAAAAAAATGGATATACGTTATAGGACCTTGAGGCTAAATAAAAGTTTGGTAAGTTGATATTACAACAATAAGCTTAGTAATAATATAAATAATACATACTGAGTTGTAGAGGTAAGGCAATAAACCAACGAAATACAATTTTTTAACGCAAACGACGATTTCGCTCACCTGCAGTACCTGCAAACCTGCACTGTATCAAAATGTATAGGTAAGGTAGTCTGACCTCTTGAAGAGAGTCGGGGGTAGCGTCTGCAACGCGCTTGCGATGCTTCTGGTGTTGCAAGCGTCTACAGACTACGGTAACCGCTTACCATCGGGTGGGCCGTAAGCTTGTGTGCTGACCAGGTCGTATAAAGCAGTCTCGGTAAGCAGTCTTACCGAGTACGGAGAGAGTGTGAGTGACGGTATCAGTTCCGAACTGGTTGTCAACATGACAAGAGTACTCCCCAGCGTCCTCACGCGCCACGCCTGCGATCTGAAGCGAGCCTTCGGGCAGCTGGCGGACGCGTTCTGATGCTTCGAGGGGTTGCCCTTTTACCTGACATTCAAATTTAAATTGTTAACGCTTCAATTTATTACATTTGATTAGATTGATATTTTATATAGTTTTAACTGTTTTTTGAACTTGAATACTTGTGTTGCGTAATGATACAATGCTTTTAATCAGAACTATTACATCTGAGATGTGTTTAACGTATTTGCATAACAATAAGCACGCATCCATTGGCAAATGCATTAAATTCTTCAACGAAGAATTATCTTTGGTTATAATTAGGCAATACACTATTGAAACGAATGGCTATCGAAGATTCATATAGAAACAGTCTACTAAATTTAATAATCACATCATCACATCAGCCTTTCGCAGTCCACTACTGGACATAGGCCTCCACAAGTTCACGCCAAAAATAGCGTGAACACATGTGATTTGCCCATAGTCACCACGCTGGGTAGGCGGGTTGGTGAACGCAGGGCTGACCTTGTCGCACCGAAGACGCTGCTGCCCGCCTTCGGCCTGTGTATTGCAAAGCCAGTAGTTGGATGGTTATCCCGCCATCGGTCGGCTTTTTAAGTTCCAAGGTAGTAGTGGAACTGCGTTATCCTTTAGACGCGTCTTACGACACCCACGGGAAGAGAGGGGGAGGCTATATTTTTTTAATGCCGTAACCACACAGCAGCAAATTAAATAATGGTGTTAAAATATTTAAATGTCATCCACTTTGTCTACATTCTTTGTCTATGCAATAAGAATAAGTATATTTTTATAGTATTAACTTTACCTTCCATAGAATATTAGGAGGAGGGACGCCGACAGCGAGACAGGGCAGTTTAACGTCTTCCTTGTAAGTGGCCGTGAACGATTCGTCGAATGATGCAATTTTAGCAGGTACTAAAACAATGGAATAAACCATGTTTATCTATAGTTATATTATAAAGCTGGAAATTATGTACATTGTTTGTTTAAACAACGTATCTCAGGAACTACTGGTTCGAAATGAAAAAGTCTTTTTGTGCTGGATAGCACATTTACCAAGGATGGCCATAAGCTATTTTTTTAATCAACGCATGTGAAGCCGCGGGGTGCAGCTAGTTTATATAGGTAGAGAATAATTTTGAGATTCCAAGTGGATAAAACTACGTAAAAAAAATCTGTGTAATCTTTTATAAAACAATATTGTTATATATATTGTTACAACGTTATTGTTATACACATTGTTATTAATGTGTATGTTAAATTTTTTAAATTGATTTAATATTTTTTGAATCGTCACCTTTGTCGCTAGGGCTGCAAGAGGCGGTAGCTGAGGGCTGTCCTTCGCCTATGATGGTAGAGGCGGTCACCCAGAAGTCGTAGCGGCCGGCTTTTAATTCCGTTGCAGAATAGCTAGTTTGAGATGCGGGTACCTGAAAATAACTTACTAATGAATATCTAAGATAATATACATAAATAGGCTGTGATAAATCCAAGGATCCTCACTCGCACAGAAGATTAGAGAGTAGCTACTATAGCATATGTTGGGCGAAAGAGTCGGATATAGCTCTCTATATTCTTATTTCTCGTATACTCTTCTTCGATATAACAAAACAATAACGCATTTGTAAGCCACAACAACAACCAAACTACTGTGTGGCTTTAATAGTTTACTAGTGGCGGTCATTTAAGATTAATATGCGACAATATCTTAGTTAGCCGATTTGTACCATATAAACAATTGATCGAATGTGATGAAGTAAATCATACCTTATTGGGATGTGGTTCTGCGTTCTGTGCCTGTGTGTACACGTTGTAGTGGGTGACGACACCATTGGGTTGCGCGGGAGGACGCCACGACACCAGTATGGAGTCAGCGCCCATTACTAAGGCCTTCACCGCACGCGGCGCTTCGGGAACTGCGTGATACAATCAATATCTACTGATACTAGGTTTTGTTTGCGTATATCTCATATTTAAATAAGCTTTACAGGAAAATAAACATCAAAATAATTAATAAATATATTTGATGTACCACACACGGTCTTCTGTTCCTAAGGCAAGCAACTTAATTCCTATTTATTTATTTATTTTGTAGTTTGCGATGTCTTGTACCTTTTATAGGAAATAGAACGTATATTACACCGAGACTCGGAGCGGAAATCGTACCCACAACCGCAGTAGTAGAAAGTAGGGTCATTTTATAGTTATAACTATGTATATGTAACATCAATAAATGTATATAAAATTATTAACATTAAATATCATCAATATGTATTGTTAATAATTTTATATACAATGTTAATTATAGTATACGTAATAAATTATAAAATTAAATGCGTTTCATTGGGATTGCTTTGGCCAATGCCAACTCACCGTCCTGTTCAGTCTGGCAGTGGATAGGGGCAGAGCGGACGCCATCGCCTCCGTTAGTGGTAGCCAATACTTCCATAGAGTAGTTTGTGAATTTTTTAAGTCCGTGAAGAATGGTTTCGCTGCTAGCGGTGATCTTGGTGTCTTTAGTCTTCTCATCTATTGAATAAAAGTTGATTAATTCAACTAGTTTCAGTGTCATGATATCGTTCTGGTTATTAATTTAATTACACTTTTTTTTATATTCATTCGAAAAAGTCACATTAATTTAAACTCTTAGTATCTCGAGTTTTAGCAATTTCTATCTCGTTCTATTTTAAGTTCGGTTGCCTACCTTCGATAGTTTATAAATTGAAAAAAAAAATTGCTTTGTTTAACTTACCATACCAGGTGTCGCTGGGTCCATAAATGACTTTGTAAGCCTTGATCAATCCATTAGCGGCGGCGAGTGGAGGAGACACCCAGGATACTCTGATAGTCTGCGCAGTAAGAGTAGTGCAGAGGACGTCCTGAGGGGGGGCTGAAGGCGCACCTTCTGCGGTATAAGCGCGGACTTCGTTCGACACTGGTCCGGAACCCATTTTGTTGAAGGTCTGAACAACGATGGCGTATTGCGTATAAGTCCTAAAAATATAATTGTTATTATCCATGGTGTATTTTCAGTATTAATGTAGTTAATATCTTATATCGAATTTAATACTTACTTAAGGTTGAAGATATCAAGATGATGTTCTTTGCCGGATTCCTTAGAGATATCGACGGTTTCGAAGACGAAAGATTTGTTGCTAGAGGCCAACTTGTAACCGACATAGTATCTGTAAGAAATAATTGTTCAATATTTAATTTATTTGTAACATAACAAACTGTCAGTAAAGCCCGTCAGTAAGATCAATATCAATCAGCCTTACCCTTGAAGTTCACCGTTCCAATCTTGTGGTGGAGGGGGTTTCCAGGTAACTCGGAGCGTGTGCTTATCAACGGCATCAACTTTTACGTCTTGTGGCATGCCAGTAGGTGCTTCTTCAGCGGTAATAATAGTAACTGTCTCTGAGGGTTCGGAAGTTCCAAGCTCATTTTCTGCTACAATTCTGATGTGATAGGCAGTTGCTGGTCTTAAGCTGAATACTCCGGCTTCAGTGGCGTCTCCAGGTACAAGAACTCTATAAAATAATTATATGTTTATGGTTTTAATTATATGTTTGTATTAAACTGAAAGAACTTTGCAGAATCTTTATAAAATTACCTGTCAATATCCTTTTCCCAATTGCCCTTAGCGCGTTTGTATTCGATCAAGAACTTCTTGATTGGAGAGTTACCATCGTATGGTGCAGCCCAAGAAAGTTGAACAGTCCTTCCAGATTTGTCTAGTACTTTTAATCCATAAGGAGCTTCGGGTACCTCTGAAAGAAAAAATAATGTTTTTATTCCTGTATTATTTCGTGTACATGGCATAACAATAATATTTTTATAGACAGTTTTATGAATTGTTATACATATAGACTTTAAAATAACAACTGTATTACCTTGAATAATCATGTTAATGCTTGTATCATCAGAACCGAAAGCGTTGGTAGCGACGCAAGTGAACAACGCACTGTCAGATCGTTCTGTCCTCCTGATGCTTAGATCGGAAACCACACCTCCAGGTAGAATTTCTTCGCGGATGGTGTAGCGTGGGTCGGATTTGGGTTCAAGACGTTTGTTGTTCATGTTCCAGATGATTCCAATTGGCTATATAAATTTACATAGATTTTAGACACAAAATTTTAATCAAATTAAAATATACAAACTTTATAACATACACTTTTTAAAGTTATCAATTTAAATTTTAATATCTTCCTGAACTACTTCAGACAAGCGCGAAGATATTTACAAAAAAATATGAACGTCAACCGCAGAATTTAAAACATGAATTAATATACTAAATCTTTTGACTTCAATTACCTTTTCTCCTTTAGCTTGGCACTGCAAGACAGCGGGTTCACTTCGGCGGGCGGTTTGGTTTCTCATTTTAATTTCGAATTGGGGTGGAGCTAAAATTTTAAAATTTAAGGTATGAGCATTGTATTACCAATTTACACGAATATAAAATGTAATTTTTTTTCTTACCCTGAACGCTTATCAAAATAACAGCAGACAATCCAGATCCAATTCCATTAACAGCTTCACAGAGATAATATCCTTCGTTCGTCTTTTGAATGTTAGCAATAGTCAATGTTCCGTCCTCAACTTTAACGTTAGGGTTGTTTGGTTTAAGATCCTTGTAATCGCCAGGCGTATCCCCTAATAGAGTTAAATTTTAATTAAATAAACATGGTCTTCTGATTAAAACTAATTTTGTAATTATAACAACACGTTATATAATACCTTCAGCCCTCTTCCAGGTCACTTGGGGCTTGGGGAAGCCATCGGCCTTACATTCAACTTTAGCGTCTGAACCTTGCGCAAATGCCTTATCAGTTGGTTCCAAAATCCAACGTGGAGGAACTAAAATTTTACGAATCCGTAAAAATAATGCCATGGAATATTTTCAACATTTATGTGTGAAACAAAATATTATTATTTATATTTCTTTATTTATTTCATCTATTCAGCAGTTTTTGAAGTAAAGAATAGTTTTTAAGTATCGGTACAGTAGTTTATTCTGTGTTAAGAATAGAATAAATTTACTTTCAAGCAAATAATAATATACTTTTATGTATACTTATTAAAATAGTATCAACACAACATTAATACTTTTTTCTGAAAATATTTCCAAACTTTTGACAATTTCTTTAAGTAAATAACCTGAATTTTCATATTAAATTTACAAAAAATAATATAATATGTAATTATAGAGATTTTTATTAATTTAATGATTTTATATTTACTTCGGTTTCCAGGTTATTTAATAACAGACAACAAAAACGCCTCTATAGCATTAAGTCTACATTTGTAATATGAATAGTACAATATAAATACTATTTTTATTTTGTGAATATATGAACAATGATGTATAAATATATAGCAAGCAATGCTGTAGAAGCTTTTTAGTTAAATCTTATTTCAGATGCAAATTAAACTAACGTAGCTTAACTAACTACAAACCAAAGAAACAAATGAGATTATAAAAACCAAACCATAAAAAGCCGTTTAAATTATTGCAAATATAATTTGTAATCAATCAATTGAAATAATGAAGAACCAAAAAATTTGCTTATTTTTGTTTTTATATTAAAGGTTAACAGTTATCTTTAATATCTTTAACTTACATATTTATTGATAACATAACATTATTTCCATTGATCAATAAAAGCAAGCATGACAACTAGAACAACCATCAAGCAAATAAAAATGAAAAAATAAAATATACAGATAGGAAAAAAGGAATGGATGGATGCAGGATATAGCTATATGCAAGGAGGAACGGAAGAAGAAATGGTTTCGTCGATGATAGCCGCAGCCGGTTCCTATTGACGATCTATTCCTACGTTGTTTATATTTTGATTTACAATTCACAAGACAAATTGATCTCCAGTTGCTACAGACGAAACTGTAGAAATAATTGGTTTATTACAAAAGCTCACGATATTGTAGCTACGCAAAGCTAATCCGTGCTAGGAATTAAGGTTTTTATGTGTTTTTATATATACCGTGTACTTCTAATGAGGCGGAATAGTTGGAAGAACCAGCGGCATTGCGCGCGAGACATACATATTTGCCGCTGTGTGACCACCCTGCTGGGTCGATGAGTAGAAGTGAAGCCCTCTGTGCGATTTTAGTTGCCATAACACCGGTTATTTCTTTTAGTGGACGTCCTTCAAAGTACCATTGGATGTCGAGTGGAAGATCACCCTCAGAAATTAAACAAGTAACCTGACTTGCCTGGCCCGCATAGAGAGGAGTTTCAAACGAGAATGGAACAATGCGGGGTAATACTGGAAATAACCATTATTGGTACTGTTAGATAGATTGATAGATAGCAATGTTAGTAGTTCGTGAGGATTATAGAAAACGTGTCCGGAAGTGAATGTTTAATCTGGAGTCTTTCTCGGTGCTAAACTGTGATGTTAGTTTCCTGAAGTAACATACAATTTTGAATATAGATATGAAACGTGCCATTTACAATAAGAGTCGCAGCATGTTCTGCACGCCCGGCCGCATTTTGAACAATACATGTGTAGTTTCCCTGGTGATTTGCGCTCACTGAAGAAATCGTGAGTACAGAGGCTCGTGGCCCTAGCGGGGTAGTCATGATGTCTCGATGTAAACTTGAGTCTATTGTTTCGCTGCTAAATGTCCAAGATATTTCTAATGGCAGGTCTCCTTTAGTGGCAACACAGTTCACTACCACAGTATCTCCAGGATTAGCCGGTACTTCCCCAAAACTGAATGGCACTATCAAAGGCGGAACTGGGAGAGCAAATATCTTATATTGAAGCAGACATAGAAAAATGTAAGGTTACAAAAATAGAGCATAACATTTTTTAAAATTAGTTCCCGCACCCTTAACAATTAATTCAGTAGTGTGAGAAACAACGCCTCCGGTATTGCTGGCAGTACAGTTGTAAATGCCTGCATGTTTAGCTTGTATGGATTCTATAGTAAGTACACTACTTCTTCGATCAATGCTACTGACACGAGTTCCAGGTATTGAACTGGCTGATTGATTGTTAATTTTCCATTCTATTTTAACTGGTTGATCTCCATGAGTAATTATGCACTGTAGAGCAAAGTAATCTCCTAAGAAAGCCGGTTCTGGACCGGAAGTGAAAGGTGCAATCTTGGGAGGAACTGAAACAAACTTGTTCTAAATCACTAATAATAAGATGCTACCACTAAACTTTATGACTAACCATAAACAACTAAATCTGACGAATACGTAGCACGCCCGGCACGGTTTTCACCAATACACGTGTATGAACCCGCATGTTTCGCATCAACTGATTCAATGATTAGTAAACTACTACGTTTTGAATTCGTCAACGAGTAATCATTGGTTCTTTGTGATATTAACTGGCCATTAAACGTCCAAGTTATAATTAGTGGAAGGTCGCCGAAATTGATTGTACATGCTGCTTGTAAATATTCTCCGACATTTGCAGGTTTTTCACCGAACGAGAACGGTAGAATGTTTGGAGGTACTGGAAGTTATATTATTAATTGGCTAGACGAATAATATAATTTAAAAATAACAAACTCAAAAAAACGTAAAGAATAACGATAAAAAATTGTTTGATTATGTCAGAGGCTAAGCACCGTTTATAATTAATGAAGATGTATGTGAATGCATTCCGGCTTCATTTTCTGCAATGCATGTGTAATTTCCCGCATGGTTATGCATTACGGAACCGATACTAAGAATAGCGCTCCTTTCTCCAATATTAAATACTGTTACCCCAGATCTTGGTTTTATAGGTTCATTATCAAAAAGCCATCTAAGTTGAAGCGGATGGTCTCCTTCAATAACCGAACAAGCTGCGGTTACCACTTGTCCAGAATTCATTGCGACTTCTCCAAATGAAAATGGTTGAACGACAGGAGGAACTAAACAAATAGTAAGCAACAACCGTTTATTATTTTGATTAAATACCAATGACGTTGAGAGTTGCTGTATGATTGGTAGAGCCGGCTTTATTAGAAGCTGTACAAGTGTAGTTGCCACTGTTAATTCCCGATGCGGAAGGGATATCCAGAACAGAGACACGGTCACTCAAGGATGTAGTCTTAACACCCATTCTTTGTGTTACCATTTGCCCTTGGAAAGTCCATGTTATTTTCATGGGGATATCTCCTTTTGGTACGTGGCAGTCAAGATGAACAGACTCCCCCGCAAAAACGGCTTCGTCCAGTTCAAAAGGTTTGATGTGAGGAACGACTAAGCAAATAGAACAATATATAATATGTTAGTGATTTATATGAACACATGCTGGGATATTTAACTAAAAATACCATTAACGTGTAGGGAAGTCGTGTGTCTATGTTCCCCCGCCTTATTTCTTGCAATACATGTATAATTGCCACTGTGAGAACCAGTAACTAAGGCTATAGATAAGAAAGATGTTTGTTCTGCCATCTTAAGTGTCTTGATTCCAGAAACAGATGAAAGGTCTTGCCCTTCGAAAGTCCAAGATATAGATATTGGTCGATCCCCTTTACTGACATGGCACGTCATTTGCACTGATTCTCCATAAAACACGGACTCTTCGATTTCGAATGGCATTATATGGGGTGGAACTAATCAAAACCAACAAAAAGAGAATGCTAAAATTAAGTCTAAACGTGCATTATTTTGTCTATGACGTTCAGAATTTATTCTAAAGGAAGGAACATGACGACATCTAATACCATGAATATTGACGAGAACGGAGTGGTGTGTGCGTCCGGCACGATTACTGGCTGTGCACGTGTAGTTGCCGCTGTGTTGACCCATTGCTGTAGGTATGCTAAGAACCGAAGCTTTTTCTCCTAATTTTGTTGTAGTTACACCCATATTGTTATGATAAGGAATTTCAATTCCCTGAAAACTCCATGTTATCTGAAGTGGTCGATCTCCTTTCGATACGTGACAAGTAAGGTGTACCGATTCGCCGGCAAAAATAGATTCTTCGACTTCAAATGGAATTATGTACGGGACCACTTGCAATCAAAATTTATTAAAATAAGTAACTACTTTAAATAAAGTAAATCATAATAATTACTATTTACGCCTAATGATATAAATAATACGAGTACTATTTAAATACCAGTTATTTTAAGAACAGTAGTATAAGATGCGGTTCCAGCACGATTTTTTGCAATACATGTATAGTTGCCGCTATGAGCATCAGTAACCGACGGAAGCATCAATACGGACGATCTTTCTCCAACTTTTGTAAACGTTCCTAACTCGCGAGATAATTTGTGACCATTATGTTCCCAATATACTTCCAACGGAACATCTCCTTTTGATATATGGCACATCATCTGAACTGATTCACCAGAAAACAGAGCTTGGTCGACGTCGAACGGCAATATGTTTGGTATGACTATAATGATAAATTAAATGATTGAATGAGAAAACTAAAATATACCATGATTAACATAAAATAATAAGCTAACATTTCTTGCGGACATGTGAACAGAATACATGCAGATTCTGTTAACACATCCTCTGGCCGCATGTGATAAACATAATATAAATGGTGTAAACACAATGAAACTGACCATGAACGTTAAGGATAGTGGAATGATTAGTAGAACCGGCATTGTTGGTAGCTACGCAGGTATAATTGCCACTGTGATCGGCACTAGCCGCGGCAATCGAAAGAAATGACGTGCGCGACGTCATTTTCGTTGTCATAATGCCGAGATGTGAAGATGTATTTTCAGACCCATGAAAATGCCACTTGATGTCAAGAGGCAAATCACCTTTTGATACGTGACAATTAAGCTGAACAGATTCACCAGCAAATACAGACTCATCTGCCTCAAAGGGTACGATGTGTGGTAAAACTGTTAATCCAGAAAGTTTAAGCCAGTTATTATTATTATATATGCAAGCGTGCAGCGTGCGGCGAAGGCAAGCGCTGTAATTGGAACTTATAAGATACCGTGGACATTAACTGTGGTAGAGTGAACAGCAAGACCGGCTTCATTCGAAGCGTGACATGTATATTCGCCGCTGTGACTAGCTGTTGCACTAGAAATCGTTAGAAGCGACGTTCTTTGGCCAATTTTCATTGTTGTAATTCCTTCGTGAGAGGATAGTTCCCTGCCATGAAAACTCCAGGAAATAACAAGAGGCGCATCTCCTTTGGATACGTGACACGTCAATTGTACAGATTCACCAGCAAAAACTGGCTCTTCAGCCACAAAAGGAACGATGTGCGGAGGAACTAATAGGAAAAATGAAATAAACAAAAAATATACATAACACGCAATATGTTTGTGTACCCTGAACGTTTAATTTAGCTGTGTGATTTGTGCTTGCTACGATATTGGAAGCGGTGCAAGTATAGTTTCCAGTATGTTTTTCTGTCACTGACGGTATGGCCAAAATAGAACTTCTATCGCCTACTTTAGTTACAATTACTCCATCTTTTTTTTCTAAAGGCCGATCACGAAATAGCCATGTTAGTTTTATTGGCATGTCTCCTTTTGGTATGTGACACATAACTTGAATACTTTCTCCGAAAAAAACAGCTTCATCAAATTCAAAAGCTGATATAATTGGCGCCACTGTAAGACCAACCTCATTATAGTAAAAAATATGTCAATGTTTTTTTTGGAAGGATTAGGGGGAAAACATAAACACGAAAAGCACGAATGGTTTACTTTGTGTGTATACCCTTAACGTTAAGTGTTGCATGGTGGCTAGCTTTGGCGACACTATTAGATGCAGTGCATGTATAACTGCCGGAGTGTTTTGCTGTCACAGTTGGTATAATGAGAGCTGAACCCATGTCCCCCACATTCATTATATTCACCCCAGAGAGTAAACTCACGTCTCCCCCACTGAAACTCCACTTGAAATTTAACGGTTTATCTCCTTTTGGTACGTGGCACATAACTTGGACGCCCTCACCAAAATACACAGATTCGTCGAATTCGAAAGGAATTATTACTGGTGCCACTGAAATATTTTTAGTCGTATCTTTAATTTTTTGTACCCTACATACGTTTATAACACATTTATTTTTATATTATGGCCCGCCAAAGTTACTGAGGATAGGATTTTAAAGAAAAGCAACACAGAAAGAATCTAAATCTACAAGGTTCAAGTTAAAGTAAACACTATACCATTAACAAAGAGTTGGGCAGTATGATTCATAGCGCCCGCTTGATTGGACACAACACAAGTGTAATTTCCTTGGTTTTGATGACTAACAGATTCAATACTTAGCTGACTTGCACGTTTACTATTCATAAGAGATATTCCTTGGTCACCAGGTTTAACTTTTTTGTCATTAAAATACCAATCTATCTTTAACGGTTGATCACCTTTCATAACTGTACATGTAATTAAAACCATTTCTTGGGCGTTTACAGGTTCTTCGCCGAATTCAAAAGGCATTAATTGTGGAGGAACTATGCAAGGACAAAATAAGGCAAATCAGAAAAAAATAGTGGAATATATATTATATCTAATGAATACCGTTGACATATAATTCGGCTGTGTGATTCGTTTTCCCCGCTTGATTTTTAACGGCGCACGTATAATTTCCCTGGTTGTGATGAGACACCGATTCTATGGTTAGCTGACTCGTTCTTTTTGCATTAGTTAGTGTAACGCCATTTGTATCAGTTTTTAAAGGTTTCTCGTTGAAGTACCACTCTATCGTGAGTGGCAAATCACCCTTACTTACAGTACATATTACCACAACCATTTCTTGATCATTGAGAGGATCGGTTCCGAAATCAAAAGGCATAATTTGCGGGGCAACTAGAGACAAAATTAAAAGAGACAAAAGTATTATTTATAATTTTAATGATGTATATGGAAATGGATTACGAAACAAGATATATAACTTAAAACTATTAACACCAACCAATTGACGTGCGAGCATAAGCAAGATTTATATTCGTGTCTTTAAAATGTACCGTTAACGTTGAGAATCGCGCTGTGACTACTGCGACCGGCTTCATTCTCCGCTATACACGTATAGTTTCCAATGTGTTCATGTTGCACATTTTCTATGCTTAAAACGGATATTCTTTTTCCATTTCTATTTATAAATAGACCGTTACCGGAATTCAAAGGTTGATTGTTAAGTTGCCAATAGATTTTTAAGGGTAAATCGCCTTTTCCTACTGTACACGTTAGTGATACTGTATCACCTGCATTTAATATGTCCTCCCCAAAATCAAACGGTGTAACCTGCGGTACAACTACACAGAAAATTCTTATCAACGAACCAATAATCTATACATATTTACTACCGTACAACATAGGACAATATTAAAAAAAGGAAAACAAATGGGAAGTTTTGGTGCATGTTCATAATAAGCATAACTTTGCATGGGAAGCCCTGATTTACCGTTAACTATTAACTCAGTAGAATAGTTTGCATGGCCCGCTCGATTAACAGCGTAGCAAGTATACAGCCCCGTATGAATGAATGAAACGGCCTCGATCGACAGAGTACTCGATTTGTGCCCAATTTTTGTAACAGAAATTCCTTGAATCGTGGTAACATCCTTTCCATTTAAATACCACGTAATGTTCAAAGGTACGTCGCCTTTAGTCACCATACACTGAATCCCCACCGTATCCCCCGAATTGGCTGGCTCGTCACCGAAGGTGAAGGGGTGGATTTGGGGTAAAACTGTTAAAAAACTACGTTTATATATTTTTGGGAAAAAACCGTAACAAAAAACTACAAAATAAATATGTTTCATATCAGATGACCATTGACTTCCAGAGTCGAACTGTGATTGACTTGTCCAGCAAAATTTTCAACATGACAAACGTATGTTCCTCGATGTGTTCCGTTCACAGAATCTATATTAAGAATCGACATCTTCCGGCTCATGCTCATTATTACGATTCCGAATTTATTGTTTTGAGGAATTTTTCTCCCATTTAAGCTCCAAGAAAAGTTAGCCGGCAGATCACCCTTATTCATAACGCACTGAACCGATGCAGTGTCACCAGCATTAGCGGGTTCATCGCCGAACTCGAAGGGTAAAATCTGAGGGGGTACTGTAGTGACAGAAAAGCGTTAAAATAAATATAAAGAGTAATATAAATAAGCGAACCATTAACACTTAGAAGAGTGGTGTGATTCGTTTCACCAGCTTGATTTTTTATTTCACACGTATAGGAACCTCTGTGCACAGCATTTACAGAATCAATGTTTAAAATTGATGTTTTCTTGCTTATCGTGGTTAGAACAATGCCGAGGTTATTTCGCGGCTGTATTTCTTCTCCATTAAGGAGCCACTTAAAGGTTACAGGTAGGTCGCCCTTGCTCATAACGCAGGACACGGACGCCGTTTCACCTTCATAGAGAATCTCTTCGCCGAATTCAAACGGGGTGATTTGTGGTGGAACTAATACAAAGCATTACTGATATAATAAGTTTTAGGTACTGGGAGTCTTCGGAATTATTATTGTAAATAATAGAAAAAAGCTAAAAACTTAGGACCGGTACCATTAACTTCAAGTATAGCGCTGTGATTGACGGAACCAGCTGGGTTTGTCGCCACACAATAGTAAGTACCCCTATGTATCCCATTCACAGAGTCAATGTTTAAAATTGAAGTTTTTCTATTTACATTCGTGAGAACGATTCCCAAATCATTTCTCTTGGATACAATGTTTCCATTGAAAACCCACGTGATATTGAGTGGTTGATCGCCCTTGCTTACAGCACATGATATTGAAGCCATATCTCCGGCATTTGCAGGTTCGTCGCCAAACTCAAACGGTAGTATTTGAGGAGGTACTGTGTAACATTATTATTATTATTATTATTAGAACTAGAAATAGGAGTGTGTGGCAAATGACGTATCTTTGGCGGGCATAAACATTAATATCGCGTACCATTCGGATAAAATGTTTAGAACAATCCTTTCATAAAATTTTAAAAAATATATAATCTTTTTTTGAAGTACCTGAAAGAAAATATTATTAGTTTATCAAATATTGTTGGTAATGTCATAAATCGTAGCTGGATTTTTTTTATGTTGTCGAATCTAATATTTGATCTGATTATACTTTTTAAGTTATTTATGACATTACCGGTGGAAGAGACGCTAATGTGGGTCTATTTTTATCATTAAAATCATTGTAAAAGATATCAAAAATATTGAAACAAATACATAAGCTTACGAATATGGTTTAAATTTTACTTTTACTACGAGGACAGTCACATTAGTGATTTTACTTACTACTCCAGGATATTTTTTGTGTGTTTAAATAAATACTACGAAATAGTACATTTGCCTCTTCACAACATTTTATATATAAATCTATAATGATTACATCTTGTTTTAAGCTAATTTCAGACTTAATACTTAGGAATACTTAATGTTACTTGAAAAATTGTTATTGTGTGATTTCTTAGCAGGGGACATACATGTTTATGACCTCACCATCAATCTCTATATTCTATCAGGTTTATGTCACGGGTAATGTATACTAGCATTGTTGCTTTTTTATTTACATTAAGATGATATTGGAGCAGCAAGTAATTAAACTCTTCCAAATACTTATCAATAAATATTTACCTGAAATGCAACAAAAATAATGATAAGATGTATAACAGTTATTATTCTTTTAAAAAAATCTATACTGTGGTTCTTTTATTGTTTGTTGTATTACAGGTTAAAAAGTTTTTATTATATACTCATAACAAGGTGGTAACCATTGAAGTCGAATAGAATGTAAATGTTGAATCAATGTGGCAAAAAAATATTTATGCGTAAATTACGTTTTTTTATATACTTTTTTTGCAGAATAATATTATCACATATAAGTAAATAAAATTAATAAGTAACCTTATTTTGATATTGAAATGACTTCAACGGTTATTCCTCATCGAATGAAGTAGCTGAGCATAGGGGAATGACTTCATGTAAATGGAACAATTTTCTGACTATGTAAAATATTCTTTTTCAATTACGCTGTTTTTTACTAATAAGAGTTAGAATATCTTACCAAAATGTACACGATGGTTTCATTTAGTTTAAGACATAATAAGTTTATAAAAAAGGATTATAAATCGATTGAAAGTCCCAATCGATTAAGTCAAAGTCGTTTAAAAAGACATTCCGCTTTGCTCGTATAGAAATCAATGAGTACCTTACCCATAACTTGTAGTTCGAGAGTTCCCCTAGCGCTGTAACTTTGAGAGTTCTTGGCTACGCAGGTGTAGGTCGCTTGGTCGCTCATACGTTCAACGTTTTCAATAACAAGTGTGCCGTTGGGGAAGACTTTCTGTTTGCGGTTGATTGGTAGCACACTGAAATTGAGCAATATAGGAACAGTGTTAGTATAATTAAAATTTCACGGTGTTTATAATTGTTTTGAAGTAATTGCTAAGGAAGAGATGCCTTTTTTAATTGTATGTTTGTCATTTTATTATAGCTTTGGAAAATTATGAAATTTGAATATAAAATAAATGATTTCGTTTTAATTAAGGGACTTACGATTTTTAAGCATTAATTTTTTTTTTTGGATTGGTATCATATCCATAAAGGATTCAACCCGGTGGAATCTTCCCGCATGCTTTTGTTCTTTGTGGCTATTAAGTAGCGATTGGCGGAAGCATTACCAAACTTTAGCTTCAAATTAAAACTCTCTCACATGAAATACGTCTAATTGTGTCTGCATCATACGTACATGATATATCAATGCTTTAATTTTTCTTTTATCATTTTACAAATAAATCTCATTTAAGAGCCTCCTGGATGTGTAAATTTTTGTGAAAACATGCACAGGCACTAACGCTAATAATTACGCCAAAAACAAACACACACACACACACACACACACACACACATATATATATATATATATAAACGTTATTCATCAGCGGAAATCGGATGCATTAGTGCTAATCTTATTCAAAATAATGTAAAGAACAGTGTTTACATACCGTCCATCTCGTTCCCAGACAATAGAATCGATGGGGTATCCAGCCACGGGACAGTGCGCGATGAGGGTGTCTCCGGCTACAACGGGTCTTTTCTTCATGGGGCGCACGTAGGGCAGACCATATACATTGACTCGGGCCGCATGCGATGCACTGCCAACCTGCAACAACATAAAACAAGTATGTGTTATACCGTAAAATTCTAGAAATTTTGCACTGCATAAAAGGTCTCTACGAGTTACAACTTTTGGAACTTAATTTGCTAAGTTGGTGCACTAATGGCGAAACCGAGTTTTTCCTGGACGTAAAACTTTCTTACTAAATTTTCTCAATCCCAAATCACTAGCTGGACTGTTTGGCAATCACTTTGGCACAACGGTTCGATCCCCACACATGACAAAAATTTGTATTGGCCACACAGATGTTTCCATGGTATGGGTGTTTGTGCAGTCCTTGTGGGTCTCCCCACCGCGCCTCGGAGAGCACGTTAAGCCGTCGGTCCCGGTTGTTATCATGTACACTTGATAGCGATCGTTACTCATAGTAGGGAATATATCCGCCAACCTGCATTGGAGCAGCGTGGTGGATTAAGCTCTGATCTGAAAGAGGCATAGGTCCAGCGGTGGGATATTACAGGCTGAAGCGAAATCACTAGTTGAATTTTTAATAAATACTTTAAATTCGAGATTTGTAAATGTACGATTTAAATTTATTCATAATGGTCCACGGTCCATTAGTAACTGGGCTTCCTTATTACACTCATACGTCTCTTACTTAATATGACTACAAATGCCTTTTGTACTTATCTCCTGTTTTTATTTTTGTAATTTTGCTCACTCTGGTATACAATAAAGAGTTTTTATTATTATTGTTAAATATGAATTACAAATCGTTAACCTTGCTTGACGCTATACACGAGTACAATCCTCCGTCATTAGTGTGCACAGAAGAGATATTGAGGTGCGATTCGACGTTGCCGTCGGCGGTAACGAATTGTCCAATTTGAAGTCTTTCTCCGCTGTTCAGCTTCTCTCCATCGAGTTGCCAGACAATATCGGGAGTAGGGTTGCCGGAAGCTACGCACTTGAGCCGTAGAGAGGGTCCCGAGCGAAGGGTCTGTTCACCGAAGCTATGGCGGATCAGAGGTGGTTCGACTGGAATTATATTAAATACGATATAATAAAACTGGCACCAGTGAAAGAAAAATTAAGGCCCAACGGCAAGTTATGAAAGAAATCTCGTTCTAAATAGAGTTTGAAAGCTTAGAACCATTCTCTGGTTCTTTGTTCTGGTAGTTTCTAGTTAAAAGCTATAACTACTCGTATAATTTTTTTCAAAATTCGTTTTAGCAGAGTACGTAAAATAATTATTATCAATGGAAAATATTGATTTTTTTATCAATAAATAAATACAATGAATAACATACATCGTCCTCCAAGTTTCAGTTCAGCGCTAGCACCCGCACTTTCTTGGTCGTTCCTGATAAAGCATTGGTACATTCCCTTGTCTTCTTTCTTAACGGATTCGATTCTGAAATATTATATTTCTTAGTTAAATATGTTAATTAAAAAAATGTTGTTATTTTTTAGTTTTAGTTAGCAAAAGTGTATTAGCAAACAATAAATAAATGATTTACCTAAGGATGGGGTCATGATGGTTCATGTCTTTTCCATCTTTAAGCCAAGTAATGGTTTTGACAGGGTTGCCTTCGTATCTACAAGTGAATACAGCTGGACGTCCAAAGTCAACGGTTTGAGTAGCGGGTTCGACAGTAGCTTTCAATGGAGCCGTTACAGTCAATACAGTTTCAACCGATTCACCTGTGAATATTAGGAAGCATTGCAATTTTCGTAAATTGCAGTTATCACCATATTTTTGACAAAATTAAAATAAAGTATTGTATCACATTTATTGAAATATCTGACAAGTTAAACTTACCACCAACAGAGTTATTGACAACACACAAATATTTTCCAGAGTCTTCAACTTTAGCCTCTTTAATGATAAGGGTGCCCGATACTTGCTTTACTCTATCATTAAGGACAACGGGCTGCTTTCTAGCGGAACCATCGATAAATTTATACCATCTGTAACAAAGGAGAGTAAGCTTAATACAAGTCATTATAAACTGTATATTTGTCGGCATTTATTTGAAGTTTTCTGATATCATTGACGTCTTACTCATAAAAGTTACGTATTATGACGTATTTTAATATTAAGAAATATACTTATTACTTTTCTTTGATTGATAATAAAATTATTTGTACTTTATAAAAGTAAAAACTATTTTAGTGATAATATGGATAATGCATAAAATTGTTTATAAAATAATCCGAGTTTCCGATTTACAATTAATATCTAGCCTGAGCCTTTCCTAAAATTTTAAGAAAAGTGATGTTGTTAGCCGGCTGCGTAAAATATCGACATATTCACAAATAAGGAAATTACTTGATGAAGACAGTAAACATAAACCACAATAAAGCCTGACCGATTTTAAAAGTTAGAAAATTGAAGCTTGCGATATGGTTTGCTACCACATGAAATCAATATTGAATGCTGGAGATCCTCCAAAAAGAAACACAGCATAGCTACGGATCGCGTGAAGCACAAAGTAAAGATTAAAGCGTCTGAATGAAAGCAAGAACACCCTGAAACTTACCAGGAGGTGTCTACGTCGCTCAATCGTTACTTTGGCTGTGGATCGTATAAGGCGCGCGGCCGGCCGCGGTTCATCACGCCTTCATGTCTCGCGTGGGCGAGGCGCCCGCCGCAGCAGACTGTAATAACAACGCATATCAATACATTGGGATGATATGATGTCTACGTGAAAGATGAATGCGTGAGATGCCAGCGGCCGACCGTCATTATTTTAGGCGGTACCTTGTCAAAGGCGCGGGGAATGCTTGTACTTCGCAAAGAAGTGCGAGATTTTTTTCAATTCGCCCTACGTGACGATTAAGTCCGTCTCCGGTCACTTTTGGTCCTGTCCTACCCGACGGCTCTGGAATTTAAACCCACAATGAGGACTAGACCTAGCACTCACCTAAATAAGGGAACTGGGAAAGCAGCTAATTGACATGTTAAGTAGGCTATATCATTTTCTGGCACGAAGAATACTTCCCAACCTTCGAAGTTTTTAGTGGAATCTTTTCTAGGTGCGATTTTATTAGATGGCTCTGTAAATGACAGAGACTGATTTAGACATTATCAGATTTAATAAAAATCACCACATACTGGTATAATAAGACGACGATAACAACAATCTGCTTATTAGAGGAACAAAAATTTGCTAATTTTTGTCAAGAATTAAATACTAACTTACCTAAAAATCGGGGGAGGATACCCAGCTACTTCACAAGTAAGATATACAGATTCGGCTATGGAAACTAAAAATATTTCACCACCTTCAAATTTGCGGGTTTTGTCGCTTCGAGGTGCAATTTTATTAGTAGGTTCTGAAATATGTAAAGTTATTGATAAACGCACCTTGACACGGGTACGGGGAATCCTTGTGCTGGACACAAAAGAGCTAACGATGTGTTTTGAGAGAAATAAACAGCAGCTTTTTGAGTCGAAGTAATACTGGGTGCTGTGCTGGCAATAGGTTCTGAAGAAATACGTTACTCACTTAAGGCAAAACTTTAAACATAAGTTTAAAGTTAGTAATATTTACCTATAAATAGCAATTCGTCGAAGAACAAAAATGGGATTATCTTACCAAATGTCAAGATTTAAAAAAATATTCATACAATACATAATACAAAACTTGCCTGAATAAAGGTACGGGAAATGCTTGAGCTTGACACAATAAACCAAAGCTTTGGTTAACAGTTCGTATAAAAGTACTACTACGAGCGTCCGTTGAAAAAGTGGGTGCTTTGAAGCCAACTGGTTCTGTAGTTTGAAAAAAATATTAATGTGGTCAAATTTATTTTAGACTTGCCTGAAAACTGGGGCAGGATAACTTTGAGCCTGACAAAGAAGAGCGAAGCCTTGTCCAATGCGTTTTCTAAATATGCTGCCCATTGATTCAGATGAAAATGTTGGAGATTTAGCACCAACAGGTTCTATAAAATTTGTGTGGGTGTATATATAAAAAACTTGAAAAATGAATAACTTGCCTGAATATCGGTACAGGAAAAGCTTGAGCTTGACAAAGAAGTGCAAAACTTTGACTTTCATGTCTTTTAATAGATGAAAGAGCAGACTCGGATGAGAAAGAGGGAGCCTTTGATCCAACGGGCTCTGTTGGAGACAATTATCTTTGATATTAGCAATGAAGTATATAACTGAATTGAATTGTTAAGTTATACTTCCTTGTAATTCAAGACTTACAAATTTAGACATTAAAATTCTACAGATTTTCCGAGACACGAAAACTACACAAGATGCACGAATAATACAAAATAAATTATTTATAAACTCTCCAAATATTTCTGATAATTTGAATTATGAATATCATATATTTATACACTCCCCAAGTTCGAACCAAACACCCCGGTATTCTGCAATCCTCATCCAGCTTCCACCGGCAATCTTACGTAGATCGTCGGTCCGGTGGTGCGAACTTAGGGAGGCCTATGTCCAGGAATGGACTGCGATAGGCTGAAGTAGTAATAGAAAACTTGCCTGAAAATTGGTAAAGGAAATGCTTGCGCTTGACATGTCATTGAAAAAGTTTGATCCTTATGTCTTGTTACAGCTGAAGAAGTTAAATCATTTGGGAAGGTCGGTGGTTTTGAACCAACGGGTTCTGCAGAAGAAAAGAACTAGTGATAACATCTAACTTACCTATAAATAGGTATTGGCGATGCTTGGGCTTGACAAAGTAATGCAAAACTGTGCCCCCTTTCTCGAATAAATATACTGCCTTTTGAATCAGTAGAAAAAGATGGAGCTTTTGCACCGATCGGTTCTAAAAGTAAACAATAGATACCTTATACGCAACCCACCTGAACATTGGTTGAGGATACCCTTGTGCTTGACATAGCACCGAACCCCCAGAGCCTGCTTCAATATTATAATTGTAGGACGACGCAGAAGTTGGGAAAGTAGGCGCTCTGGCCGATACTGGTTCTGGATGAAAAAATGAGTAAAGAATATTATGAGACACTCACTTGAATAATGGAGGAGGATGCGATTGTGCTTGACATAGTAAAACAATCGCTTGCCCAGATATTTTAGTGAGCGTGGTACTTTTAAACTCCAGGGAAAACGATGGCGCCTTTAATCCTATAGGTTCTGCACCAACGACAACTTAATTTAAATAGTCAAATTATGATTATTTAGAATCTTACCTGAACAAAGGGACAGGAAAAGCTTGGGCTTGGCATAAAAGCGCAAAGTCTTGGCCGGTTTTACGAGTTATTCCAGATAATTGGACGTCATTAGAGAATGTAGGAGATTTAGAGCCAACTGGTTCTATAATCAATACATGTAATAATTAAAAATAATAGTTAAATTCATCACCTGAAAACCGGGACTGGATATGCCTGGGCCAGACACAAAAGATTTAGACTCTGACCGACTGTTCTTACATACCAAGACATTTTATCATCGGTCGAAAAAGTGGGTGATTTAGATCCGATGGGTTCTAAAAGTGAGAATATTGGATGTTATACTAAAATAATTAATAATATTATGAGATCTTATACCTGTATAAAGGTATAGGATATCCCTGCGCCCGACAAATTAAAGCCAAATTGTTTCCTACTGGTCTATGGATAAACCATGCAAATTTATCGTCACTCGACAATATCGGAGGTTTCGATACGATGGGTTCTGAAAATGTATGTAAAACATAGTTTATTAGTTCTCACCTAAAAACTGGCACAGGGAACCCTTGCGCTGGACATAAGAGAGCAAAATCTTGCAAGTTGGATATCTCAAACCAGGCTAATTTAGAACCACTTGAGAATGAGGGACTCTTGGAGCCTATCGGTTCTAAAAAAATAATATTACTTTACTCTTAAGTACTATATCGATAAAACTTTCTATAATATATGTATATTTGTATAAAACTCGAGAAACATCGAAAAATATACATCTTTTTCGTATAAGACTCACCGGAATACAGGGACAGGATACGCCTGAGCCAAACAAAGTAACGTAATGCTGGAGTTCAAAGCAAATTCCACGAATTCAATCGTTTTAGTTGGAACTTTTGGTGAGGCACTATTAATTGGTTCTAGAAGAAAATAACGACTTTTTAATAAATATTACCTGGACAAAGGAACTGGGAATGCTTGAGCAGGACACAACAATGTCACACTTGAATTAATAACGGTATCGAAGCCTCTAACATTGTCCATAGTTGGGAACTTCGGTGGTACTCTGCCTACAGGTTCTACACACACATATTAACTTCGTTATTAAAAATATTTAAAGTATTTGAATTCTTTTACCTGAAAATTGGGACAGGGAAGCCTTGCGCTATGCAAAGCAATGTACTAGTTTGACTAACCATAGTCTCTGTTATATCGATCATTTTCCAAGCAAGTTTTGGAGCGGCGCTGCCCATTGGTTCTAAGTAGAATTAATATATGGGTAAAAAAGTATATATATTTAAAAATATTATACCTGAAGGCTGGGGCAGGAAAAGCTTGGGCAGGGCATAAAAGTGTTATATTTTCTTTTTCATTTGCGTCAAATGCACGACTTTTATCAGTAGTTGTAAATTTTGGCGAAACACGACCCACAGGCTCTATGAATAAATTATGATTATTATAATATATTTTTTATTCAAATTACCTGAATAATGGAACTGGGAACGCTTGGGCTGGACATAATATAGTCAGGCTGGTGTTTAACATCGCACTAAAGCTTCTTGAGCTATCCATCGAAGGAAATTTAGGTGACACACGGCCAACTGGCTCTACGGGCATAACGTTATAATATTGAAAATGAAATACCTGAATAAAGGAGTTGGAAAGGCTTGGGCCGGACAAAGAAGAGTCACACAGGTATTTGATGAAAAAGTAAAACTGCGTCCAGTTTCCATTGTTGGAAATTTCGGCGATACTTTGCCCATAGGCTCTGTTAATTTAAAAGAAATAAAGTAAACAGAAGATTTTAAAAACTGGCGCATATGTATTTTAACAATATTCATAACCAATTTTAATGTATCAAGTGACATAAACATTTTTCAAGTGATTCATAAAGCTTACCTAAACATTGGGGCAGGAAATGCTTGAGCAGGACAAAGGAGTGAAATGCTTTGATCAGTGTCATAATTAAAAAGTCTACTTTTTTCTAAACTCGGAAATTTCGGAGAGACTTTTCCCAAAGGTTCTGAAGCAAAATATTACGATGTTTTCTGTTACATGGATTTTAATGTATCAGATACTGAGAAACTTTCAATAAATACCTGAAGATTGGGACTGGAAATGCCTGTGCGGGGCATTGTAAGGCAAACGAATAATTTTTCTTGACTCCAATCATCGTACCCATAACAACAGACGCGAATGTTGGCGACACACGTCCAACGGGTTCTATAGAAAGTAATGATAATACAAATGGTGGAATATTTGTATTTTACCTGAATAATGGGGTCGGGAACGCCTGAGCAGGACACTGCAACGCATAACTGTCATTTTTCCTAACTTCAAACATAGTGCCAGTTAAAATTGTCGCAAACTTAGGAGAAACACGTCCAACCGGCTCTACAATTTTTGTAAAAAATATAATATAATAATGGGTACTTATAGAGATTACCTGAACACGGGGACAGGGAAAGCCTGAGCTGGACATTGTAACGTAAATGTTAAATCCAACTTCGCTATGAACATCGCACCCACTTGAGTTGTAGAAAACTTAGGAGGTACTCGCCCTATCGGCTCTGAGAAATGATGTTACAGGTGAAATATCATCTTACCGGTATGCGGGTGCTGGGTAGGACTGTGCTGGACACAGCAATGCAAGACTGACGGTTTCTTTAAACTGGAAACCACTCGTAGTTTGCGAGCTAGCAAACTTGGGAGGCACTCGGCCCACCGGCTCTGCGCATGTTGGGAGAAGGACGGTTTACGAAGATTGGACATCAAACAACAAAAGGCAAAGAGATCGAAATACGCCGTGATGTTCATCACCCTACATTTCTCTAATCGTGTCATTAATTAAACCAACGTTTACGAGCGGCGGTAAATGCTCTGCAGGGTACCCTATCCCAACATTCAGGCAAGTTTTTGCTTTATACTAATTATGCAAATATAAATATTATTTTATATTCACATTGTTTAAAAAAAATGAATTATGATCTCTTTCGACTTCAAACTTATTTATATTGAGGATATTTAGTTTAAAGTATCTGCAAAATCGTTATTAATATATCACGGATAACAAGAGATTATAATCCTTTTATTATATTCAAATAAAAATTAACAAAATATTTTCATTCACATGAAATATTTTTATTTATCAGAAAAAAGGAATAGTTTTATTGCATTATTTTAATAAAGAAAATATTTTGTTTTATGCAATAATAAAATTAGTACAATCAAAATAATCCGACAGTGAAAATTTATGTCTATAAGTGTACCAAATATGTACAATGTTATAAGTAAATAGACAACGAATAAGTTTTATTGAGCCATTGTTACTAAAAATAATGTTAAAAATATATTTTCACTGTTGGATGAGTTTTAATAGCGCTACTAATTCATAAAACATTTAAAACTGAAGCACATGAATAATTTAATACTATATATAAAGATATATTTTAAAAAACTGTCATGAATTAATGGCGCAATAAAAAATAATTGTATATTTTCTTACCAGTGATAACTAGACGTCCTTTAGTTGCTGATAATCTAGTTTCTCCAGTTAGTCTATGTTTAGTTCTACATTGGTACGATTTATAACCATCCTCAGGTCCTACATCACGAATATGCAATTCACCAGAAGGTAGTACCAAATATTTTCCCTCTGGAATATAACAAATATATTGTAGTCACATATTGATATTTAAAAAAAAAACTATAAATTTGATTTCATTTTAGCAGCACAACTTAAGGTTGTGATTTACTTACTAATTCCACAAAACATGCATTAAACTAAGGAAGGAGGAAAAAGGATTAAGGTAGGCCGTGAAGCCTATGGAGATAGGTAAGCCGAATTATGATTAACCTCCCAATCTCGTAAGCAATACAAAAGCACTTGGAGAGATAAAATTTTGAAGAAAAAATTATATGTCAACGCAGATTGAAGTTCATACCCTCTAAATTATTATCTGATACAAGCTTTATCTCAACCTCTTCTTCTCCTTCAGTGATGATCCAAGAAACAACAGTGACGTACTCGGAAACAAAACTTGGTATATGGCATTTTAAAATAGCAGCGTTTCCTCTAAGAACATATTCTTCCATGAGATTAACAGCATACGCTTGTGAAACCACTGAAACAATACGACCTAGCATAAACATAGGCGTAAGGGCATTATATTGCCATCGAAGAAATAACTTTATAGATTCATTATCGTACGTTTTTCTTTTATATTTTTATTGCGGCCTAAAAATTTTGGTGTATAGGAATAATAGATATAGGAGGGTGGGAAGTTGTAATAGGAAAGTAATGGATTGATAGCATTTAGACCTAATCGGAAAACATGTACCTAAGTTAGAAGAATTGTCACTTTTTATTTCTTTTTCAATAGAATCCTCGGATATTATCCATGATGCCACTGAGACATATTCGGAGACGAAACTAGGTATTTGACATTTTAATATAGCAGCGTTTCCACGCAAGACATATTCTTCCCAAAACTTCACGTCGTAAGCTTGAGATACGACTGGAAATTAATGGTTCAAAAATGATTTATTTGGAAAATTAACTTGGGAATGATTCTATTATTGTTTTGACGACATATGAACTATAAATACTATGGAACAATGGTAGGATGGATATTTATAAGTAGTTGAAAAATTGTTAAACAATTTGTCTATTTTACCTAAGCTAAAATTAGAATTTAAGTTTATGTCAATTTCTTCGTCGTCCCCTTCAGAAATAATCCAGGAAGTAATAGTGACATATTCAGCAACAAAACTTGGAATATGACATTTAAGTATTGCAGAATTACCACGCAAAACGTTTTCCTCCCAAAGATTAACAGTGTAAGCTTGGGAAACCACTGAAACGAGGGTATTAAGAATCAGTAACGCCCTTTATTTAATTTAGTGGAATCTAAATACTAATTATGGGTAGGATTGGAAAATAAAAACCCAAACTTTACTTTATAATACCCAAGTTATTAAAAGTTGTGCTATTAATATCTTTTTCTTCAATATCTCCCTCGAATATAATCCACGAAGACACAGTTACATATTCTGAGACAAAACTTGGTATATGACATTTGACGATAGCAGAATTTCCACGTAAGACATTTTCTTCCATTAAGTTAACAGTGTAAGCTTGGGAAACGACTGAAAAATATCATAATATGAATAAAAATTTAAAAAACAAGGAAGGGGGACAGGAAAATGGTGAAAGCCCTAAAAAGGATGTACCCAAAGAGTTCGATTCTGCTTTAATTTCTAATACATCGGTTTCAGCTTCCGAAATAATCCAGGACGAAACGCTGACATATTCAGTGACAAAAGTTGAAATATGACATTTGAGAATGGCTGAATTTCCACGCAAAACACTTTCTTCCATTAAATTAACCGTATACGCTTGTGTAACGACTGCAAGTAAAATTGCAATATTAATAATATTTGTACCACTCAAGTAAGGTGAATTGAAACTGGAAAAAATTGTGGAAAATTGTGGAAAGTATAGGAATATAAGTTGAACTAAAAAGATACCCATGTTGTTAACTGTATCATTTAAAAGGATTTCTATTTCATTGTTCCCTTCTAATATAATCCACGAAGAAACGTAAACATATTCTGTTACAAAACTTGGAATTAAGCATTTTAAAATTGCAGCATTTCCTCGCAATACATTTTCTTCGACTAAATGAACCGTATAAGCTTGAGATACAACTGAAAAATAGATATTTCGTTATATCACCGACCGTTATCCTTACTCCTGGGAAAGGATGCGAAGGGAATATGTTAGTTTTATTTCTAGTAGGAGTACCGTAATTTTCATCTTTCGAAAATTCTCCTCCGTCACTATCGTGCCAAGAAATTATATACACATGATCGGAAACAAACGATGGGATGTGACATTTGAAGACCGCCGCATTACCTCTTATAACATATATATCATAGACCTGGGATTCGTAGAATTGGTTTACAGCTGAAATTTGTTATAAAATAAAATGTTACTAAAACGTACTATAATTATAATTAGTCCGAGGATTTTGTGGAGAGCGGATAGGAACAATTGGGGTCGCGCAGGCGTTCTCGATTACCATAATTGCCTTCGGCGTCATTCAACGAAAATGCAGAGAGGGACTCTTCGTCCGTAACCCATTCAACTACATTGACATAATCGGCTACAAATGAAGGGATTGAACATTTGACTATAGCCGAGTTCCCTCGAAGAACGTCTTCATCTATGACTCGTGGTTCATAGTTTTGATGGACAACTGTTGATGTGAATATTCATTCATAATGGAGCTGAATTTCGCGAAATAGGATTGGGATGAGAGCTAAAATAAACTTATACGTATATCTACTACCAGGGTCGATATTTGTATTTTCATCAGCTACTATTGTTTCATTATCCATTAGCCATGCCACGACATTGACGAAGTCTGTTACGAAAGACGGCACGATACATTTTAGAATAGCTGTGTTTCCTCGCAAAACGAATTCATCGTTGACTCTACCCTCATATAGTTGAAGCACCGCTGTTACAATGTAATCGAAATTAGGAAATTCAGGATTTAGGCATATGATATCTACTTAAAATTACCCTCGTTATTTCCAGGGTAGTAATTTACACCGTCACTATCCATCCACATTTCGACAAATACAAAATCTGATACAAAACTTGGTAATTCACACTTCATGATAGCTGCATTTCCGCGAATAACGTACTCGTTGTCAGCTTCAGCTTCGTATGGCTGTGACACCACTATTTAAAAGAGATTAAAATTTTTGACAAGGCTATAATTGGAAATTTGGATCGGAAAATGGAAATGTAACGGGGTTTTTGTTTACTGCAAAATATGTACCGTCTACTATATTCGTATTGTTTATTGTGAGTATTTCTCCGTCATTCATAACCCAAGAATCCACGTGGACAAAATCACTAACAAAGGAAGGAATCTTGCAGCGCACAATAGCAGCATTTCCTCTAATCACGTACTCATTTTCGGCTTCAGTCACGTAATACTGTGACACAACTGAAGAATACTAATTAGAATTCGAAACGGGTAAGTGGAGGTGACAGGAATGATACTTGATAATGGAGTTATGTTGATGCTATCTTTACCGAAGTCTTCAGAATCGGTAATTGCAGTTCCTTCTTCATCAATCCAAGCTTCTACTTTTACGAAATCCGAGACAAAAGAAGGAATGGAACATTTTAAAACAGCAGCGTTTCCGCGTATAACATATTCTGTTAGAATTTCTGCTTCATAGAATTGATTGACAACTGAAACGTTTTTGTTGAGTATATCGTAAATTGAATCGTAATATTGCATTATTGGTGTTTGATTTGAGATCATAGGAGTATATAGGGAAAATCTAGGGACAGATGTTTTTATAAATACATGACCCGCCTACCAATATCATCGGTAAGTAAGTAATCGCCGCCATCGGAGTCAACCCAAGCCTCTACTTTAACAAAATCAGCAACAAAAGACGGGATGTTGCATTTTAATACAGCAGTATTCCCCCTTATAACGTATTCTGACACTACTTCAGCTTCATAGTACTGAGTTACAACTGTAATATACGAGAATGTTGATATTTTAGAAAGGAATTATTGCAATAGGATCGGGAGCTACATAGTTTTTTCTGATGTTCTATAGATTACCATCTCCATCCCTGCTTGTGTTAAAATTAAAGGAATTGCCTGCTTCATCGTGCCATGAAATAACATTTACAAAATCGGCGACAAACGAAGGTATAGAACACTTAAGTATTGCCGAATTCCCTCGGATTACATATTCGTTATTAACCTCGGATTCATACTGCTGCTGTACAACTGCGAATATTTCGTTGCTGCCAATTATTATAATTGGAAAGGGAGGACTGGAAGGTTATAAGCTTGAAGTTGAAATTAACCATAATTTTCGCCAGGATAAAAATCTTCATTTTCATTTGTATGCCATGACAGGACTTCGATAAAATCGGCAACGAAGGATGGAACTTGACATTTTAGTATAATGCTATTCCCCATTATCACATACTCCTTGTTTACGTCGGTATCGTAATGTTGCGCGACCACTGATTTATTTTTAAGAAAATTTATGTTTTTAAATTAGTAAATATCTTAAATGAGGTGCTAGTGTTATATATATGAGCAAAATTAACTATTCGATTATAATCTTATTCGTCTACCAATATACCTACTACTATAATTCAAAGACAATTGTAGAGCACTTTTTTGACCCCGATACTGTATTGGTTATTTGCTATAACAACAATAATGAGCTGTAAATATATTTAATCAGATTAATTATGAAACGAACACAATAATTTTGTTTAGACAGGTACTTAATATTTCTGAAGAGTGTGTCTTTTTTTCAAGTGCATCGAAAATACGTAACAAAATTTTTTTTTAATATTCTACTACATTTCAATTTTGTTTCCTTAAAATTACAAAACTATTGAAATATTAAAATGTATATAACTATTTAATCACTGCTCTATGAGTTAGATTACGTTGTACCTATTCTAATACCAAAAATATTTATCCCTGAAAAGATAATATACATAAAGGGCTTAAAAGAGCGGCTATCAAATACACCTCCTAAGAACCATATTATTCGAGACTAAGAAACAGGTAAAAAGCGTTCAACTTGTTCTGCTTTTTTAACATTTTCTAAACGACTTCAAAATCTAATATATAAAATTCTCGTTTCACAGTTTTCGTTGCCATACTCCTCCGAAACGGCTTGACCGATTTTGATGAAATTTTTTGTGCTTATCCGGTATCTATGAGAATCGGCCAACATCTATTTTTCATCCCCCTAAATGTTAGGGGTAGTCCACCCCAAAAAAATTTTATTTTATTTTTTAGACAAAATTTTTAATTTCTATTTTTTTATGATACAACATTAAAAAATACATAAAACCCTAAATTTTCAACCCTCTACCATCAACCCCTATTTTTAATAGCGTTTAGCGGCAAGACAACGATTGCCGGGTCAGCTAGTATTATATACAAATACAATAATTTAAGAAAGACGTTTACAAAATTTGAAATGAGTATTAATATATAGAGTTAACTGACATTTGACAAATTGATGACCACTATGTCGTTCCCACTTGATTATCTAATTGACCCTATTGAGTTCTCAGCCATCGAAACATCAAGGGCTCTGCCCTATTTGAATAGTGTGTTGTAGACATTTAGGTAACTTTAAAAATAGCGAATTGGAGTTTTACAACAATTCAAGTTATTAACATTTAGACTAAATTATTAAATCGAATATTTTTTATTCCATATGTAGGTACATTTTATGATCATAAAATTTACTGGCAAAATATTAATTTTATTAATAATACTAAAAATAATACATTATCAAAAAAAAATTGATATACTTTCAAACCTTTTAATATTGAATGAAATCAAACGAAATAGGATACGTTTAAATTAAAATATTATCAACACTATCAACGAATAGTCTTTATTATTGTGTCAGAGCCAGGATCATAAGTCAACTGACGAAGTGGAACACAACTAGAACTGATGTATCTATATAGGTAACGACCGTATAGTGTCGAACGCCGGCTTGGCTAGGCTCACAAAAGCCGAACTGTTCTGATTGTTATTAATAATTTTAGATTTACTTTTTCATTGTGTATTTATATAGCCGCTCTAAAGCTTTGTAAGACAAATGCAAATTGACATACTTTATGATAAGATATATTATAATTAGATACCACTATAAGAACAAAAGTGTTAGATTCGTAATATAAGAATATAATAGATGCTAAAGATGTAAAGATATGTTTGCGTTGGTCTTACAAAGCTTAAAATTAATTTAACGAATGTCAATAACAATTGATTTACATAATTAAGTAATCAGTCCAGTAGTTACGGGTATATGAAAGTAACCGTAAGTTAATAAAGGTTTGTAAGCTCTCATCGTTAACTTATCATTTTAAACTGAGTATTCGATTTCGATGTAACAGACATGATCATTATGGGTTTTATCATTTTGACAGTAACTGTTTTACTTGAACATTTTATTTTACATAGGTACATATACTCGTATATGCTGTTTTTAACTTACCGGCGCGTACGTTAACATCTCTAGAGTGAATAGTTCCAACGGGATTTCGTGCAAGACAAGCATAAACTTGAGCATGTACCTCTTGACGGTAATCTTCCGCACGGAAAGGAGGGAATACCAGATTTCCATTCGGTAAAACCTAAAACAATACAAAATATTTTAATACTATTCCTTACAAAGGTACTTTGCTTCTCAGAGACAATAATGTTATACAAAACTTAGGAAGCCAGGGAAACAATGGAATGCACTCAATGGTAACAAACTGTTCTATGCTGTATGGAATATTAAATTCTTGGCTCGACTTCGGAGTTTTTTTCAAGATATTCACAACATATTTTAATAATCAGTTTACACTACCTTATTCATAGTAAGTATAGTTCCTTTTGGGATATAACATAATCTGATAATTAATTTATGGAATAGCAAAGTAATAACACACAGGTAATAAGTTCACTACCTTTGCTTTCCATCAGTTATAGTTGTGGTAAAACAAAAGCTTTATACTTCGTAAAAGTTGAAGTAATAATTTTTCTCCTTTTATTACCTGTCGCAGTCCAGGAACATCTCCAACAGCGGTTCCGTCAGCTCGTACCCAGATAACGTCAGGGGCGGGGGATCCTCGAGCGGCACACTCGACAACAGCTCCAGTCGTATTACTAAAGTCTACTCGGTTCGGGGGTTCCTTCATGAATATAGGGCCAATCGTTTCGTCCTCGCATTGCACTGCTCCTGCAAAAGTTATTTCTCATTTAGTATCTAATAATATGAAACTTTTAAACATTAAAAATAATTAAAATTCATGAATTTTTAATTAGCTTTCTATTCCGGATTACTTTTTTTAAATTTTAACTATAGACTAAACCGTGCAAAAAGTCATTTGAGTGCTCTAAATTAGTAGAAGTTTTTTATTTAATCATATTTCACCAGTGAAACGATGGTATTCTTCTACATTGTTATTCCGGTCATGGTTAAAATCATTAACTTGTCATGTATGTATATATATGCTCCATATTTTGAGCAGGAAATTCCTCCTGTGCCCTAAATGCCTATATGAATACTAATATATAGGTCTGTTGGTCATTACCAAAAGTGCAACATTTATATCGGGCCGTATCTTATCTCATTTAAAGATTAGTAACCACATTGTTATTGATGTCTGTAATCAAAATTGTATATAGTATTGGTTTTATAATTTTTTATAATAGGTACGTGTTATCAGCTCTCTTATCGTTAGATAAAAATATATAAATAAGTAGCAAAATTACAATACTAACATGAATACGATTTTTTTCTATTTTAGTTACAAATAAAATATAATGAAAAAAAATCGTTAAGTTTATTCAGTTTAAATTTTTACGTTTTACGAGGAAATCAAAGATCTAAATTAGCTTCTTTAGATATCTCTATGTATATTCGAAGAAAAATATATTGAATCAAATCAAAATTTACTTTTCCTTCTAAGGATTAGAGCAATTTTGCATCTTCTTTATACCTAAGTATAATGGATTTTGTATTGCAGGTACCAATTAACCTGTGCTTGAAGAGCTATTTAACTAGGTACTTTATATTTTATTAGGTACAATTACTTTATCTTCTCTAAGACTTTGTATTGCATGTGCATAATTTATGAAGCGTTATAGTTTGTATAACATTTTTAATCTTGACTATTGTAATAATTGTGTTTGCTCGCAAACGAAAAAAAAACCGACTTCAATTACATCGACAAGTAATACAACGTAGATCGACGAAAAAATAGTCAAGCAACTACGCGTTATCAAAGATTACTCAAAAAGTAGTGATCAGATCTCGATAAAATTTATATGTGACCACATGATAAACATCAGCTTTCGATTAAATTAAAAATTATCAAAATCGGTACAACCAGTAAAAAGTTATTGCGGATTTTCGAGAATTTCCCTCGATTTCTCTAGGATCCCATCATCAGATCCTGGTTTCCTTATCATGGTACCAAACTAGGAATATCCCCTTTCCAACAAAAAAAGAATTATCAAAATCGGTACATCCAGTAAAAACGCATTATTAGATATAACTCGAAAAGTAGTTGTTAGATCTCAAATAAATTTAAATGGGACCAATTGGCACACACCACCTTTCGATTAAAACAAAATTTGTCGAAATCGGTCTACCTGGTCAAAAGTTCTGATGTAACATACATAAAAAAAAAAAAAATACAGTCGAATTGAGAACCTCCTCCTTTTTTGGAAGTCGGTTAAAAAAGAGCTAAGCTTTATGTGTATAAATGTATCGTTGACACTATGAATTTTTTTCGGTCTGGAACGCGTAAAACCGCGCGAATCAAATAAAAAAACAGTTTCGGACAAAACCTAATTAATAAAATGTGTTGTTTGTCATACAAGGATTTTCAACACATGTCGACGACAACGCAGCCAAGAGTTTGAGCGGTAAAGTACATCACGAGCACACTCCGCTCTAGTTTACAAAGCTCGACCTAGTTTTTATGCAGCCTAGAATGACACCAAAACAACCTCGCGTAACTCGTGTTCCAGGAATAAGCCAGGCTAAAATATGTGTGGAAGTTTTACTAGAAACATTTCTTGATTTTATTGTCACTTTTAGATGCATCGAGATTATTATATGTATAGAGAGCGATTACCATAGTATATAGACACCTGCAACACCGGAAGCATTTAGAAGTTGCCTACACCACCCTCAATCACCACAACCACCAACTACGATATATCTTTTTTTTGTAACCGTTATTCTTGGTAAGTACGAGGTTTGTTTAAAAATATATTAAGAATTATCGATACCTATTCACAAAAAAAAAAATGGTGGTATGAAGTTCGATGGGTCACCTAGTGATATATATAAATTTATAGGTACTTTATTGGATATCAAAACGATGCAACATATTGAAGCTGCAACACGTAATTCTCAGCTTTACGAGGCCTTCGAAAATATGGAACGGCGAAAGTAGAGCTAGAGAGTGCGATAGAAAATATTTAACGAAAGTTGGGAAAAATATTTATTTATATTTTTTCATTAACCTTTAATTAAACTTAATTTTATTGAATTAATAAATATGTCAAATCATATTTAGTTTAGATACTTCATAAATTCTATGAAATTCTTGGTCCTAAAAATAATATTTTTTAATAATAATAGAAATTTAATTAATGTGACTTATTCTTGTTATAATGAATTCGAAAAACTTCGTAAATACATGTATTATAATCTAATATATCAAAGTCGTTCTTTTAAAATACCTTGATTTTTTAAATGTAATTAATGTTATTAAATATATACCTACCTACTACCTAAAAAAGGTTTAAAGAAAATCAAAACTCGTAAGTTACAGAGTCGCCAGACATATTTGACTTTGCAGTATCTCTTTATGTTTACCGATATTTAAAGCACTTTAACGCCTGATCTCTGATCCTGATACAAAGAGCAGAAACGAAAAAATAAAATATACCTACCTATATTGATTGATGAGATATAGGTATACTATTTTTTTTTTGTCCTTTCGGTAGACATTAAGAAACAGGATTCAAATAAAAATAAAAAATACAGGTGCAGTACACCAACATTTCTTGTTTTCTCCGGTGTCAAAAACGATAAATCGGAATGAGTAGGAAGAAGACAGCAAAAAATACCAACATCTTGTGTGTGACAGATGTTAGAGCACGCATGCTCCTCATTGGCCGACTTGCCGACAGATGTGCGCGCATAGGAATCACCACTTGAATGAAGGCCGTTACTTTAAAAAGATTGAAAGCTAAACTCGTTTTATTTAGTTTTTTTAAATTTTAGTATGTTATTTATATTGTTTAGTTTGTCCTAAATAATATTAAAATTTGAAAAAATGCGACTAGAATACACAAAATATACATATATGTGTATGTAATAATTATGTGAACATGAATGTGTTCTAAAGTGTATTTAGTGACGTTTTTAGTGATTATTATATATTAGGTATGGATTTTGTTTACATGAATTTTTAACTATAAATATTGTGTTACAAGAACTAATCGTAAATGTCTTACTAAGTAATCTAAAAGTAATGTTGTAATCAATAAATGTAGGTGGTACAAGTCAATAACACACCTGTTCTACCACCTGGTCAAGTTTATAGATCTTTTCTGCTTTACAATGTTACATCATAAGTAAGTACATTGTTTCGACTTTAAGTATAATTATGTTGAAATAAAGAAAAATGAGCAATATGTAACTGATTACTGGAGAGAATACTAAACTTATTCAGTACGTACCTAGGGATTAAAGCCAGGATCCGTAAGAGTTTTTACAGAACATGAATAGATTATTTTTTTATTTTAAAATCCGTAGAGTATGATATAGTTTTACAACATGTTGTTATTTATTTTCTAATTACACGTAACATACACTTACATTCGATAGATATGTGCTTACGAGGATTTTAATATGGCATATAAAATCAATCCATCGCGTAAGAGTTTCCAGATATATCATCTCAGACCAAAGTTAATAAATAAACGCTTCACACTCAAGAGTAACGCGTTTAATATTGTTTTAATTTAATCAATCAATATTTTAGGGTGTGTGTATGACGATGAAAAGAGTGTTTATTTGTTTGCACATTGGCCCGTTGGGAGGCAAAAGGCTTGGATTTTATTTACTGCGAGAAATATTTAAATTTGTTCTATTTTTAAAATATTTTACCAATAAATAGACGATAATAATAGTTGACAATCGAGGGTAAAAATATCAAGAATAAATATTATATTATATACACATACATATGTACCCATGAGATATTAATCTTGTACCTAGTCCAGCCATAAGTTCTGTTACAAATGAAAATGCATTTTTTTTAAAATGAAGTAATGTAATATGATTAAAATTTATACCTACATATTTATTAACGTCTCAGCAAAAAATAAAAAAATATTCTATTCGAAATGGCTACCTTTAGCTTCTATACAGGCCTTTAATCTGTTTGGCCATGAATCTATGGATTTACGCACTGTTTCCAAGGGAAATTTCGCCACTGCTTGCTCCAAAGATTTTTAACACTCAATTTTGCCGTGTCGTTTAGAGCGGGTTGTCCTCTAAAACTGACCATAATTTGAAGTCTAAAGGATTGAGGTCTGGGCTAGATGGGGGCCAGTCTTCAACTTGGTTTCAGGCTTGGGTAGTTCGTGCCTTGTGATCAGGTGCAGAGTCCTGCTGGAAAGTCCACTTTATATTTTTAAAAAGTGTATTACTGAGAGGTTTCACAACATGATCCAAGACTGTATCTTGATACACTGAAGTTTTCACTCCTTTTTCACAAGAATGTAGGTAGTTTTGTGACCCCTTGATAAGACACGCCCCAGCAAACCGTCACTGACGCAGGATGATGACCACGCTGTACCTTTTCGACAACTTGAGCAGCTTCTTTAAAACTGTGAGCATACACTTTATCATTTTGCTTATTGTAGTGTTCTTCAATCGTGAAAATTTTTTCATTGGTAAAGAGGATATTTCTGTGCCTTTTACCTGCGTATCACGACAGAAGGCGTTTTGATCGATCCACTCTCTTCAATTGTAAAGATTGTTTTAGGGTATGTCCTGTATATCGGCGATAAGCATCGAGCTTCAGGTCTTGTTTTATAATACGCGACAGAGTCCTAGCGGGAATCTTCATTTCTCGCGATAAGATTTTTTGCTTCCTGATGGGGGTTTCGACGAATTCTGGCTTTAACAGCATTAACAGCCTTTGTAGTTCTAACAAAACCGCGGCCGCGCTGCCACGATCTTTTCTGGTCTTCGACAGACGAAGTGGTGCTGTATCTGTTGAAAGTACGATATACGAACATATAGCTGATACCAAGCTTTTGAAGTGTCTGAAATATGATCGACGGCTCCATACCCACTTTGTGCAAGGCGATGACTGCAATCCTATTTGCTTTAACACCCCATTCCATATTGTAATTTGATAATGAACCCGAAAAAATATGTGAAATGGCGCAAAATCGAAATAAGTTTTTAAAATAATATACGTGTTCCAATTTCAAAATAATTAAAAAGTTGAAAAAAAGAAAAGTTTTTATGTAACAGTATTTATAGCCAGACTTATATAAAATTCTCGTGTCACAATGTTAGTTAACATACTTCTTCGAAACGGCTGGACCGATTTTTATGAAATTTTGTGTACATATCGGGTAGGTCTGAGAATCGGCAAACATCTATTTTTCATAATACTTGGTTATAAGGGGGGGAGGATTAATGTGGTTAATAACATATATGGCAAAACAACGATTGCGGGGTCAGCTAGTATTCTTATAAAAATGTATTTCTTATTTAATAAAAATAAATGATTGACTTTTTAATGGCTTGAATTAAAATTTGTTCATCTAAATAATCATCAACAAATGTTAATAAATTCTTCTACGTGTGCATTTCCTTTGAAATAATCTATTAGAATAAACGTTGCTAAATGTTAATAAGACATCGTGTCAATAAGTGCTGTATTCGTCGCTGGCGTCATCAATAAATGCATCATAAAAACGTTTTGTTGGTGATTCTCACACGAAATATAATTAGATGCTGAGTAACAATGATAACTTAATTGTAAAATACGTTAAGTACACATACAGCATCGTTTCTTCTTTTTATGTGATAATATTTTTGTTAACGGTTGAAAGCACATGTGCGCGTATTGTGTATATTCATGGCTGAATTCTAAGGAACATGGACAGCTGCGGTCGTTCACCTTACGAGATTCCTAAACTTCACGGTTACAAAATTTTTATCTTCCAGAATTATCTCTCAGAGTTTTTAACAACATACAACAAAATGCCTTGTAATTTCGTAACTTTTATGATGTCGAAAATTTCAAAGCATCTTATCCATAAAATTTATGCGTAGGCAAGTGGGACAGTGCTTAGAAGCGTTAATTACTTCAATTCAAACTAAAGATAACCTATTTGTTAAAACTTTTGTTGTTTGTAGTGTAATTATAGAAAACACAACGGTGTAAAAAAACTCGACACCTCCGTGACTGTAGGTTGATCGTTGTTATTGATTTAGTGAATGAATGAATATTAATATCACAATTGAAAGGGTACGTTTATGCTATCGCTATTAAGCCGCTAACAAATTTCAAGATATAAATATAAAACTGTCTAGTAGTAGTAGAACTTTGAATTAATTGCACATGAAAGGAATTTCAATCAAGAAAAAAAGATTACACATTTCAAGTTTAATAGTAGAAGCGTTGACTTCCGGTAAGGTCACTGACCGTACGAAATATTAAAAATCAATTCTTCATTTCAAAATTTTCATGCCAAATTTTTTTATCTGCCCAGCGATGTGCATTTATATAAATATAAACAACGGGCCCCATTGAAGTTAAACGTTTAACTTTTTTGCCGGTCCGGTAGTAAAAAGTGAAGTATCTACAAACAAGCGTGATGCTTGGTGTAATTACAGTGGGAACTATGAAATAAAACAACAAATAATAAAGTGACCTAGCACGAGTCGAGTGTGCGTTGTAACGACACCCTAGGTACTTGCAACCAACTACCTTTTGTTACTTTTGTTTTCAAAATTACTCATTCGATTAAAATAATAAGTTTATGAATTTTTCAAAAGTATTTTATGAAAAATAATAAGTTACATCTGAAGGAACATTTTCACACATCATTTACATCTATTGTATTGATTATATTGACGGTTTTTAGTTACACTAACAAAGCACGGTTAATATCACTTAGGGCCATGTCCATATCAGTTAGTTGGTTACATTACCTACCCACTAAGAAATCATGGGTATATCACGTATGTAATCTAAGAAACGAAGAAGATCCGTTAGATCCGTCTTAACAAAATTATAAAAACCAGTTCTCACACATCCATTATTTAACCTTAAAATAAATTTAGCATGAACATTTCAAATCAAACAAATTACCAATACTACAAAATCTTTATAATATAAATACGATAAAGAAGACACTTGATTATATAATTTGATTTATACCATTATTTTATTGCGGCCAATACCTTCACATAAAAATAATTGTGTTTGCAGACAAACGAAAAAAAAACTGACTTCAATTACGTAGTACGTTACGTGTAAGTAATACAACGTAGATCGACGAAAAAATAGTCAAGTAACTACGCGTTATCAAAGATTACTCAAAAAGTAGTTATCAGATCTCGATAAAATTTAAATGTGACCACATGATGAACATCAGCTTTTCATTAAATTAAAAATTATCAAAATCGGTACACCCAGTAAAAAGTTATGCGGATTTTCGAGAGTTTCCCTCGATTTCTCCGGATTCTTTCTTCCTTATCATGGTACAAAACTAGGGATATCTCCTTTCCAACAAAACAAGAGTTATCAAAATCGGTACATCCAGTAAAAAGTTATGTGGTATAATACAACGTAGGTCGACGAAAAAAGCGTCAAGTAAAAACGCATTATTAGATATAACTCGAAAAGTAGTTGTTAGATCTCAAATAAATTTAAATGGGACCATTGACACACACCACCTTTCGATTAAAAAAAATTGTCGAAATCGGTCTACCCGGTCAAAAGTTCTGATTAACATACATAAAAAAATACAGTCGAATTGAGAACCTCCTCCTTTTTTGGAAGTCGGTTAAAAAGTGAAAAATAAGTACATAACACAAACTTTAGCGAACATTTAACATTTGAAGGGCTTATAATGGCTTCTACAAAAAAATATGTAGATTGAAATTTTAGGATGTCAGGATCAAAGAACAAGTTAAACGGGATAAAGGTGCCTTTGTCAAGGTTACAATCACATAATAAGTGATTTTGTACCCTACCTGAAATTATAGGCAGCAAGCATATCTTAAATAGTTTTATGTACCTTTCTGATGGGGTTGTGCTTACTGTGGCGTTTCTCCACGTATCCGAATTAATAATAGTTTAATGTTGAATTTCAGATATTTATCTAATTATTTGATAATGTTTGACTTTAATCAAGTACCTAACTAGTAACTTTCTAAGAAACTTTAGGCAGACCTAAGTACCTAAGATCTAACTAAGTTTATTAGCTAAACCGATGCCGCGATGCCGATGTATAGAGTATCTGTTGATTTATGCACTCTAGTACCTATAAAGAAATGTGATATGTTGCGGTAAGTATTTGGTGACATAAATCTCCGTTGTCAGTTTTGTTTAGACATATTTCAAATTTAGCTTTATAGCACTTGAAACAATACTTTGTATGGGGAAAACTTGTAATATTTTATTTCAATGTCGATGTATTACAGCCGTTAGAGATCATAAAACAATGACTATAACTTTAAGATGTAGGTACACAGTCCACGTGGTCAATAAACTATTAATGAATCATAATCCTTTACGTACTTATGTATTATTTACCGGAATACTGACACAATAGTATACTTGTATCTCGCTTCAGCCTGTAATATCCCACTACTGGGCAAGGCCTCTTTTCCCATGTAGGAGAAGGATCAGAGCTTAATCCACCACGCTGCTCCAACGCGGGTTGGCGGATATATTCCCTACTATGAGTAACGATCGCTATCAGGTGTACATGATAACAACCGGGACCGACGGCTTAACCTGCTCTCCGAGGCACGGTAGGGAGACCCACAAGGACTGCACAAACACCCAGACCACGGCAAACACCTGTATGGCCAATACAAATGTTTGTCATGTGCGGGGATCGAACCCGCAACCGCCAGCGCCACAGGTACAATCCATGGCTGTAACCGTTGCGCCAACGCGGCGTACTTGTATCTATGGAGTCCTTATCTTTAAAAGGCCAATGTTCCGGTGTAATTACGTTAATAATTGTGTTTGCTCGTAAAAGAAAAACAAAACTAACTTCAATTACATCGACACGTAATAAAGGTAGGAAAAGGTAAGGTAGTAAATACGCGTTGTCAAAGTTTACTCAAAAAATACTGATCAGATGTCGATCGAATTAAATGGAACCACATGACAAGCATCTGCTTTCGATTAAAAAAAGAATTATCGAAATCGGTACACCCAGTGAAAAGTTATGTACATCAAAAAAATACAATCGACTTGAGAGTCTCCACCTTTTTGGAAGTCGGTTAAAAACATTCCGTAACCTGACGACCTCGGCTACTCGTTATGTGGGTAGTTAGGTACACATAAATGCTACAGGTTTATAAAAACGAACTGGTTCAGTATTGTTTCGTGTTCTTGGTTCATTATAATAAATACAAAAGCGATGATTTTTCTTCGTTCTGTATCGTACACATTTCGCAGCTAACAAGCTGAAATAGCTGTTATATTCAATAGCTAGTTTGACCAACGTATTTAACCGAAGACCTAAATGGCGACTAGCCTATTATAGCTGAACACAATGTTTAATTGTGGAGTTAAAAGACGCTCAACTAGCTTAGTTTGATTATTATTTTGGGTTTATTGTCAATTTTTAATCTAATTTTACCTTGATGTCAATAAATGTTTATCTAGCTATTAAATATGAAATAATCAGGTATTTAAGTGTACATTTGTTCATGAGAACAATTAAAGCTATGACTTCTAAGAGTAAGTATATGAATATGTGCGTGTGTGTGTATTTTAACCGACTTTCAAAAATGGAGGAGGTTCTCAATTCGACTGTATTTTTTTTATGTATGTTACTTCAGAACTTTTGACTGGGTGGAGCGATTTCGACAAATTTTCTTTTAATCGAAAGGTGGTATGTGTCATTTGGTCCCATTTAAATTTATTTGAGATCTAACAAGAACTCGATAATTTCGAGTTATATCTAATACTGCGTTTTTACTTGACGCTTTTTTCGTCGATCTACGTTGTATTATACCGCATAACTTTCTACTGGAGGTACCGATTTTGATAATTCTTTTTTTGTTGGAAAGGGGATATCCCTAGTTTGGTACCATGATAAGGAAACCAGGATCTGATGATGGGATCACAGAGAAATAAAGGGAAACTCTCGAAAATCCGCAATCACTTTCTACTGGGTGTACCGATTTCGATAATTTTTAATTTAATCGAAAGATGATGTTTATCATGTGGTCACATATAAATTTTATCGAGATCTGATAACTACTTTTTGAGTAATCTTTGATAACGCATAGTTACTTGACTATTTTTTCGTCGATCTAAGTTGTATTACTCATCGATGTAATTGAAGTCGGTTTTTTTTCGTTTGCGGGCAAACACAATTATTCCGATTATTAGTCGACTTCAAAAAAGGAGTATTACTTTCCTTTTTACGAGATGTTTGTACCGATTTGAATGCTTCTTTTTTAATCGAAAGCTAGTGTTTGTCGTATGGTCCCATTTAAATTTGATCGAGATGAGAAGAATGCTTTTTCAGTTATCCGTGATAACGCGTATTATTTGACTATTCGACTACCTAAGTTTTATTTCGTGTCGATGTAAATTGATGCCGGTTTTTTTAGTTTTTTTTTTTGGTTTTTTAGTTTTCAAGTAAACACAATTTTGACTCTATTTTTTAGGTTTTGAAATATCTCAACTCATTAAAAAACTATTGTTTAAAAAAAAATACTATATTAAGTATGTTTTCTTGTTTGAAAATATTTACGGCTAATAGCCACCAGACTACACTTACTTGAAAATATAAAACATTTCAACCGCGGCATTGACATATTAGTTATAAAAGCCCTTGCGTCTTATTTTATACCAGCACGTACTAAATAGACTGGCAAAAGAATGAAACTTCTTTGGCAAACTAATTTTTAAGTATTGTTTATATTTATAAATTATTTACAAATCTAAACCTTTAGATTTCCGTTCCAGTGCCATCGACAAAAACGGTGCAGTTTCATCAAAACGTTGCCGTTTCATCCGTAAAAATTTTACCCTCATGCACCTAAAGAAGTTACACTTCAACAAGAATATTTGAACTTTTTTCAAATGACGTAACCTCGTAACTTTAAGTGTCTAATCTCTATTTTGTTTTTTTTTTTAAATGTAAAAAATATTTTATACCTATGTTAATTATTACTATCTCACAAACACTGGTTACACAACGACAACAATTGTCATGTATAATGCCGACTCAATTGGACTGCTACCGCCCACTCCGCCTACTAATTTCACTCTACAACGAAATTGGATTATGGATATATTTCGAAATAAATAATATATTAGTCATTGTTATTATAGGACATCGGGTTAAGAGTTAAGTAATTTGAACTACAGCCGGTACGCCAGAGGCATCGTTAGTAGTGGTCAATGTGATCGTTATCGAAGTATTCGTAAACTGCTGAATCGGTTTTAATTATTATTTAATCATTTCCGAGCTGTTTCTAATCAGAAGCCATATAGACTATGAAACGTCTTTAACTACGATACATAATAAACGTCTAATCAGAAATTATATAGACTTTTTTGAATATCTAACATTTAAATTAATCACATACTATCGTCGTTTATGAGTCTTCCATACATTTGTCATACACATAGACAACATAATGAGCGAATTTTTAAAGTCACGAGAGTGCCTAAAGCGACCATGTGTTGCCATCTTAATTCAACAAAATATTTGCCCAACGAATTTCTCCCGAGATGTCTGCCGCTGTATCGATCGCACGTTTCCTACCTCCAACATCGTTTCACCCGGAAAACAGAGGTCGTGTAATGTTATAAGCATTGCGAAATTTAGATGCTTGTTATTTTTACATTTGTAATTCCTTTTTCGCTTTTAAGTATATTAGAATATCACATAATGTGTGTATTAAGACAATTAAACAACAAATCTTTCTAATATTGTACATAGTACACTTTAATGTTATTTTCTTTTATATAAACAAATCGTATTATTTCTATATAATAATTATAACCTTTAAGCGTATTTTTAATTGCACTTCGCGTCACATCTGTTGTTTTATAATATTGCATAATGTCCATTTAAGTATCCAATAAATTAAAATTAGAAAGGTGAAAACTTTTAAAGTTAATAAAAATTAAATGACTTATTTAATACCAATAAACATTTTAAAAAGATTTTATAACGTTATACCTATAAGTATAACAAACTATGAGATACTCGTAATATTTTCCAGTGGTTCACATCACATTCATCGAGATGGCTGCGAGTCCAAATTTTGGTGGGCACTTCTGCTTTGAATGTTTCGGAACAAATTTTAAGACACTTATACTGCGATGTATATTCGTCAATCCGCACTGAAGCAGCGTAGTAGATTAGGTTCAAACCCACAAGCTCAAACCCTTATATTAATAAGAAAGAAGTAGAGCGTGTATCTACTAACTAGTCTAATAAATTTCAGTGCATTAAACTTACCGATAGCGAGCAGCGCGACGAGGACCGTGAGTCCGGTGAACGTCGCCATTGCACACTGACACTTAGCACTGCTCTGATTAGAGATCACTCTCACTTGGAATGAAGAAACAAAAAAAATGTAAACTGCACTAGCCGCGATGCGGCCGGGCTTTGCCCGAATCTGAAACAAAAAAGGATCTTTTAATTTCTTTATCTTTATTGTTAGTGATTTTTTATCACCCGTCAATGAATCTCTCATCAGCTGGTGTTTATGGATGTATCTTTCTATTTATACTCATGTATATTTCCTTGTTTTCATATACGATAAATCAATATCGTCAGCTTATTTTGTCTAACGCCGAGTTGCACGAAAATAAATTAAAATTTAAGTAGTGATGAAAGTAATTTAATCGCAAGAATTGTATGAAATTAGTTTAATCTCTACTTAAATTTTAATTGTTTCGTGCAACTCGGCGTAAGTCACAGGTACATTAATTTTTTTTAAAAAGAAGTGTGAAGAATTTTAGTCTAAATAAAGTTTTATTTAACTTGATTCGGTTGTTTTATAGGTCATTTTAATATTTTGTATAGTAGGCATAAATCAAACAGTAGGTAGGTACATACTGCTTGTTTTTGCATAGTTTATACATTTTAGTTAATATAAGACTATTTTTATGTCATTAAGTTGCAGTCTGTTCTTAATTTTTTTTTGATTTTTTTAATTTTCTGTTGTCAAAAAATGTATATGATTGTAGTTAATTTTATGAATAACGTTCGTTATGAATAACATGTGGTCCGTATAATTTCGTTTATGCCTACAGAAGGGTCTTTGTGTAAGTCACTGGACCCTTCCAAATTAAAAGTTGTAATCCCCATCACCCTATGAGATACCCTGACTTTTATATTTCTATCCCTATGAATATAATTAACGGAAAGTTTGTTTAATCTATTGTATCTGTATGCAGGGTTTGATATTATTTTGAAAAGAATTACATTTAGTCTTTGCTAACTTAGATGATTATCGAAGGCGCTGAGGCATAAAGTAGAGTCATACATATATTAGTATAAACGTGTATATAAATGATAGATAAGTTGTTAGATAAGAGGAATAAAAAGGTTTGATTTCTCATGATAGAAGTGTGAATTTTAATACGTATACCTAATACAAATTTTTTGCTTTGAAATGTTGAGACCAATGTATATGTAAGTATTATTACTACTTCGATTGTTGAATAAAACGAATGTCGAATTATGTAACTCCTCGTTAATCTAATTATTATAAAATTAAAGCTTAAAAAATCTTCTTAATGTAATCCATTACCACCAAAATGTCACAAACTATTACACACCTAACTAGGTAGGTATAGAGGTATACCTATTCCGTACTCATATGAAATTTTTAATATTCAATTGTTATAATAACTTTGGACTGTAATCTCGCACGTGTTATTATTATACGATAGGACACGAGCTCGTGACATTTGGCTTCATAGCCCATAGCTTACAAAGGATTCCGGAAGCTATATACGTAGTAGGTACGGCCCCTCCATCCATGTAGTGACATAATCGTTGTTTGAATTAAAAAACAAAAACAGCTATGACTATTGTGATTGTGACTTATAGTGAGTAGTGCCTGATGGTAGGATTATGAAAATGTTTTGGGTCTAACTATACACGACATATTTTCCAAAAATTTCTTATATCATTTACCAATCGATCATAACTATTTGTTAAATTACTCCTATAGGCTTAACTGCAATGTAATTGTTACGCTTACACGTGAATAGGTTACACGTGAACGTGAATAGGTGATACTAAATGTATAATAAGAAATATGGTGGTAATAAGAAAATAAATGTAATATAAAGTATTTGAAAACAAATTCGAAATAAATACCAGACAAATTTTAATAAAACCGTTATTTAGATGACTAACAGTTCTGTAAGAAATAATTATGACGTCATTCTGCATTCGATTAAGTTTTGTCTTATACTCGTAGTTGTGTGTCTATTATAATTATATTATGTACTTTGTGGTTGCCCTCAGCTCCAGTTTCCAGAACGAGGAACATGAACGTTGCGCGTTAGTGTAAAGTTATTTTCGGTCTCCATTATCCAGAAATGGCTGCACAAAGTTTATGTTTATATTTTACAGGAGTGAACGCTTTATTGATCAAAAGCAATAAATACGTGTAGAATATATCACCACTATAAACAAAAGTTAATACTTTTTGTACAAAAGTTAATTCTTTACGTGTCTTTAAGTGCATACACCAAAATAAATGGAGCATGAATTTTTGTTACTAAAATTTATAGTTAAATGCACTTGTCTATTAGAAAAAATATTCGCGGTTTTGAGACAATTCGTTATCGTGTATAGCCTAAATCACTTATGACTTCCTGCGTATGACATGTATTTAATACGACAACGACACTAACGCATTAGGATAATATCCTGTAATGTTAGATGTATGATGGGATAAAATAAAAAAAAAATAAAATAAAAAATAAATAAATAAACAGTAAAAGTTTTTACTGTAATATTAACCCGAACAAATAGTGTGAAAAGTACTTTCAAAGGCTATGGTATCTGAATATTAAAAAAAAACGCTTTCAACGAAAGTATTATGTATTCTTTATTGCACTAAGTAATTTTAAAATAATTCATTATAATGTAAGAAGTTGGCAAGGGCGAATTTATGTCTAAAAGAGATCTCTTCCAGTCAGACCATAGTAGTAGTTAGAAAAACCAGTAGTGAGAGATGATGTGAACGTAGAGCAAAGTAGTGCAGGAATAGAAGAATAAAAAAACCATATAAAATACATACACTACATAATTATAGATACACACATACATAAACATACACACGTCATCATCATCATCATTACAGCCTATACAGTCCACTGCTGGACATAGGCCTCCACAAGTTTACGCCAAAAATAACGTGAACTCATGTGTTTTGCCCATAGTCACCACGCTGGGCAGGCGGGTTGGTGACCGCAGTACTGGCTTTGTCGCACCGAAGACGCTGCTGCCTGTCTTCGGCCTGTGTATTTTAAAGCCAGCAGTTGGATGGTTATCCCGCCATCGGTCGGCTTCTTAAGTTCCAAGGTGGTTGTGGAACCTTGTTATCCCTTAGTCGCCTCTTACGACACCCACGGGAAGAGAGGGGGTGGCTAAATTCTTTAGTGCCGTAGCCACACATACACACGTACATCTACATAATACAAACATAATAACATAGGTCTGTACATTTTATACAATATCTGTTGTGATTTTGGAAAGCAGATAGTTCTTTGTAAAGTATCTTACAAATGGACGCCTATCCATTTGACTGTCACTACTGCACGTGCAGTAGTATTGATAGTAGTTTGTTGACGAACATTAGCTTGTTATTCACTTTTTACTTGTTGTTTGTGTACTCGGACTTAACGTTTGCGTTTAATTTTTTTATGATATTGGTATTTTCCTTATAGAATTACGACTATTACTTACTCTCAAATAACAAAATTTTCCAACAATATCTACCTCTATATCAGTGTACCATAAAAAAACGATAGTCCGGCAATTATCAACGAATGCGTTAATTAGTTAACCAGACAGTTGTTACCCGCAGTAGAACATTAACAATAATTATGGTGATTAAGTCATGCTACTAGCTTAGTGCTTTTTCAGCCGATCTTCAAAGCATCTACTTCAATATTTCTTTAATATATATTAGTAAAGATCGTGATTTTAGTGAAATGAAGATTACTTTTATATGTGACATTAAGAATTTATATATACATATATATATAATATGTGTTTATCTGTATGTCCTTTATAGAATCGGGGGAATCAGTGTTGTGCATGAGCCCAAAGGTTTCCGAGTTGGTAAAACCAAAACAAAAGCGTAGGCAACGCGCGCAGGGTACAGCTAGTTGAAATTAAAAATAAAATGAGGTGCTCCTTATAACGTCATCCATCTGTCAGTTGGGAGACAAGTAAAAATCGGTCCAATCATGTAAAAAAAAACATTACAATCTTTTTGTATAATAATTTCCATGTAAACATTCATAGTTAATTGATTAGGCATTGAGTAAAAAAGCGTCATTTTATCATTGAAACAGTAAATTCAATTTTATTTACTTACTTGAAAAAATACGAGTGTTGCGTAAAGTTATATCGTAGATGCTTTAATAGTGTATGGATATATAGTTTTCTAATGTTACGCGAATTTTACTCATTATAATGAAACAACTTTTTCGGGTTTTATCGCGGTTTATTAAATTTTTTAAATGCCTGGAGGACTCCCGTGAGGCCGTGACCTGCGTTGCTGTGTGTATTGCGTGTGCTGTTTTGCTATAAAGTATCCGAAACGTCGTACAGTTACATATAAAAAAATTAAAGTTAAAAAAGTATAAACACAAATAAAATTTTGTAGTGTTAGGTAATAAACTCATTAAAATAACTACATTTGAAGAGGGCATGCAAGAGACGTGAGAAGAAGTTTGTCAATTGCAGTAGTATGTGGGGGTGTACTCTACACGAGATAGAATCATTTCCAAGTAGTATTTCGAACCTTGTTCCAACAGTGTAAGGTGTTTATTGCAATGTTAAAATAATATCGAATCTGAATGAACGGTCTTCCAGACGGAACGACAAAGTCGATACCCTTATGTACCTACTGCTGTATATAACGCTCTTTAGAAGTTCAAGACATATCGATCTCAGCTGAATACCAGACAGAAGAAAGATATGAGACTCAGGTTGAAAACGTTGTTTCTCGATTCTAAAATTTGGTACAGAATGTAACAAATATATTTCAGCTCTACATTAAAATACATTTCAATTGGTTTGCTATATTTATATTATTATATCGCTTTTCATCGCTTATAACGAAACATTTTCGATATTTTCAATAATTGAATTATATTTTATCCGTGTAGAGCACGTTACTCGAATTATTCAAAGAAACTTATGTATCGTATGGCATCCGGATACTGCGTCTCTAGTTACAGAAATGTGGAAATATCATTTGATAATATATATGGGCTATCATGAACTACATAGATAAATTATCTGATGGAAATAAGATTTTTTTTTCTTAAATATGACTATATAAATAGTCATCTTTTAAAGTACCGTACCTAATTATAAAAAGTAGGGATTTAAGAAAGATGAAAGTGTGCTGAATAAAAAAGAAACGTATAAAAAGTTCTACCTGACAACATTTAGATCAAAATCATCTTGCTCCAACCACTTTTCGGATTGCACCTGCCCTTGAACGAAACCGGGTTTAGTGAATTAAGCCATATGCACAATAGACATTCTAGCTAAAAAAAAATCTCAACTTTAGTCAATACTACTTATTTTAGATTCAATGAAATTACATCCTTGGATAAAAGTTTTAACTCTTATTAGATATACAAACATATAATAATTTAGATATTAAGGTGCAATGGATAAAATATCGTAATGAGTTTGGTCAGATATGGCCAAACACGTGTTTTAGAACTTGTGTTTTGTGTAGATTACTTATTTCAAAGGGTATGTTAAGAAAGAATTGTTTTCATTTATACATAGCGTATAGTTTAAAGTATCTTATATACGTTCGGGTTAACGACATGATTAATTTTACTTTCAAAAAGAATATTTTACTTTAAGTGTTCTGGTCAACATCACCTTATTTCTGGAATTGGGTCTATTGCAACTATTTATAGAGCTCCCCCGTCATATAAACGTGAATCTAATATAGGCCTTAGGCGTGGTCAATTATTTATTCTATGGTCAAAAGTATATTTAAAAATTAACGTCGTTGTGCTATAATTTATTTTTCATTTTGTATGAATCATGGTTAGTCATCTTCATCTCGTCATGTGTAAAAAAAATATATGAGTGCGACAAGCAATACATATTATTTTACGCAAATAACTAGAAAAAAGACAATAAAATATAATTTATAAACAAACATTAAAAAGTCTAATTAAGTATTTGATTACTGTTCCTTAACATGCGAGAAGAATTATAATGTAGAGAGAAATTTTCATTAGTAATTAATTCCGTTGTAATAAAATAAAGCTCAATAAGAAAAGTGGAGTGTTAATTTTTTTTTTTTTTGTATTATTCGATTTATTATCAATAATTTCTTGCTAAGCGAATGCGAAGGACAAATTTTGTATCTGGTTTAAATTGCCTAGCATTATAGTTTGTTGTGACGATCTTTATACATTTTATCGCAAAATGATTACAAGAATATATTTCTAAATTACCTAAAGAGTATTTGCGAACTTTGTATCGCATAATGTACTTATGACAACTATATGTGGTACATTCTTCCTGCAATTTATGTATAAACATCCATCTATTTTGGTTATTAAATAGGAAATTGAGCCAGGCCCGGTACGCGAACGATTCTGCCCACACTCAGGACAACATCGTTATCGATCGCGATGGCGCTTCCCTGGCCGGCATTTTTGCAAAAATCCTCTTTAGTAACATAAAGGTATAACGAAATCGAGTTTCAAATAATAATAAGGTATTTACCTGAGAAACGCGAGTGGTGGCTCAGCGTAGCTCCCACAACACAATTCACCACAACACACGCGAGAGGACGAGCGGCAATACCGACCCGCCCAAGTTAAAGATGCCGAATGAGTAACTAGCAAGTACTACTGTACTTTGTAGTAGCTACCGCATGAACGGCCGATGACACCCAGTGAGCGAGAGAGACGGCTCTATCGTCTCTGTCCGTCCACGGTGAAAAGCCGCAACGACCGATTAGTGTCGGATCGAATCGAAAACCACCGAACAAATACGAAATAAAAGGACCAGACACGTGAATTGCGCACGCAGGATTCACTGCGTCCTGCGTGCTGATCTTGAATCGAGTAATAGATTGAATACACACGCCGTGCTCCCTGTCCCTGCTCCTAAATTAAAGATGGCGGCTAGGAAACTCATTGACATTCATTGCCGAGGACGAGATCGTTATTCATTTCCTTTATAATATACGACAATGCTTCAGCGATATACGTTCTAAATACATCAAATATAATTATATGAATATTATTTACTGATGATAGTTACTGCTCACTAGGACTAAGTTACTCTACATAAATCTGGCGTAATTTAGGTATATGAAAAGAATATAAAATGAAATAGCACAATTAATAATATAGTTTTATTTGATTATCATAACGACAAATATTAGAATATGCTAATTAAGAATAGCATATTTAAAAACATTTATTAAAATTTTTATAGGATATACATTATTATAGTAATAAACATCATAGAACATTAACTTTAGAGAGTTAATATAGAAAAATAAATACGAACAACGTTGACTCTGTTAGAAATAGTAAATAGTTAGCATGGCAGTCAGTAATAAACTAAAAACATTTCTTTACATTATGTTTTATGGCAAGGAATCCCATTGAGTGTGAAAGTTTTAATTAAACAGGGTGAATAGTTGTGGGCTGTGGCCTTCTTAATTTACTCGTAAACAAAATTATAATCTCTATGTAGCGTCATTTTTCGAGGTATATAATGTGTCCGTTGCTGGCGTGCTATACGTTACAAGGTGAACACTAAAGTCAATTTGAAAGGATTTCTGTCTGCTCTTTAGCTACATTTTTAAAACGTTAACATATTCTATTTCACTACTTCGTGTGGATTAGTCATTAAAAGGTAGCACGAAAATCCACTTAACGCCACGTAAACTACAATTTATGTATGTCTGTATGTATGAGGAACATGTATATGGCACACATATCACTATTAGAACATATATATAAATATAAATCTATATGTTTTTTTTCTTCTTTCTATTAATATGATTAAAATAGTATAGACATAAACTAGTATATTAATTTCAAACTAAGCTCTACACTAGTAATTTCCTTTGTGTCAATTCTTCACAATGTCTACAATTTTCCTAGTTAATACACATTAGTTTTTTAAACAATTATACCAATTTTTAAATGTAATTGAATTCAAAGCTGCTAAATATCATTAACACCAACAACATATCTACTAGTTAAAAATATTAATTTTATAAATATTTTTGTCATACAAGTAATTAAAAATATACTTTTAAAATATTTTTATTAACAATATACATACTGAAAATCGAATTTATAGCAAAACAGATATTACATATTTTTTTAAATAGAACAGGGAAGTCGAAAGAGATTTATATAATTATGTATGTTAAATTCTAATATTCTTAGTAAAAAAAAAAAATAAAAAAAAATAAGAAATCTGGCATGCAATCTTCGTTTCAATGAGGAAAATATTATTATTAAAGCAGCCTTAACAACTTTTTAAAGCGCATTCTGTAGCATATTAAGATTAGTAGTATATAAATATCAAAACATACACAATGGAAATAATATGCAAAACCAAAATTAAAATGTGACGCGGATCGAATATAGTTTATTATAACATTATATCATAATTAAAAATAAAATAAAATATTATACTTTCTAAGTATTACATTATCTATTTTTCTCAATCAATTCTTTATATAATGGACGTCTTAAATAAAATTTAAAAATTTTGAATATTATGATTTCATATTAATAATAGCTGTAAATATTTTATAAATATGCAGATGATAAATAAATTTTATGTAATGTATTTTTACCAGAGCAGAGCCATATTTAGTACCTGGGAAAAGAGTAAGAAGCACCGAGGGACATTAGGAGCGCAAACCCAAAGGGCACAAATATTTGAATGATTTCTATTTAAAAATACATATGTTCAGCTACTTATTACACAACATATTTAAAACGACACAATTTCGGAAACTTTTTCGGCTAAACTCTGTACTTACTTCATTATTGTTTTAAAAGAATTTAATTATAAATTTAAGAAATGACAAAAATAAGATGTATGTGCAAGTTGTGTTATACCTATAACAACTGAAAAATGAAATTGTTCATGTGCTTTTTTCAGGGGTCTCATGCGGCGCGGGCAGTTTCTCCCAGGTTGGCTCCACACCCCATATCTCACGCGCGTACTCTGCGATGGTGCGGTCGGATGAGAACTTTCCAGACGAAGCGATGTTCTCGATTACCATCTCGGCCCATTTAGATGGATTCTGATTTAAAAAAAATTACGTTAAAAATTATTTTTATAGATATTAATTAATTTAACATTTCAAAATATTTAATTGTAATAATAGAAATACGTTCGTAACTTTTTTAAAAGTACTATAAATGTGCTCCTTTAATTTTAGGAGAGCATGCATATGTAACATTAGATCTATTGAAAACACATAAACAATATTTATTGCACACATGAAAATACATATTTTATAATATTTGAAACAAAGCAAATGAAGGCTTTGTGCATAAATTAAAAAAAAAAAACAGCATGTTTCCGAATAATCTAGCTAAAAGAACTCCATCTTTTGTACAACCAGGCAGTATGGAAATGCGCGTCTTAAGTTGATAGAGGTCGAATAGACTGCCCCTACATCTCAAAACAGGCGATTTAGGAGAGGTTTAGAAAGCAAAATCAATCAACGCAGTGCAGCAGCACATCGATTACGTGAGCTGAAGTAAGCCATCAGCTACGGTCTATCGTAGTGGTTATTTATGCAGGTTAACCACAAACAAATTGATTTTCTATTTTGCGACGGTCACCTGCGCAGGTTCAAACGCGTGCTCAGGTCCGGATTCACATAGGCAAGCATATTTGTAACAGATTTCTACGGTGGACCGTAGTGTGTACGACCTTTTTTTACGTGGGGAAAATCCTCATGGATACCTCTCCAGACTTTATTGACCAAAAACCACCACGTGTGAGCAGTCATTCGCCTGGATGGGGCGAGATGGGGTCGCGCTAGCATTTGCCACCTCGCCTCGGCGGTATCCGCCGGGTCCCGGCACTAAGGTGGGGACGCCACACGCCGGAGCACCGCGTCATTACCTCTTCGCAGAAGGAGACCGCCACCTGCCAGGATCTCTCACTGTCGAACCGAGCCTTTACGACACTCTGCAGTGAGAGATCCTGTCCGACGACCGCTAAAAGCGCGCGCCGATGCGAGTCCCAAGCGGCGGTGATGCGGTCAGCCACGGCCAGCGTAATACTTGTGGTCGGCCGTATACGACGACCCGACCGGCGACACGACCGCACATGTCTGAGGGGTGGCCTTGTTGTGAGCGAGGCCATCCCCACCATTGTGCCGGGGCCCGGAGATTTAATCCGGGCCTACCGCCGGGGCGAGGTGGAGAATACTAGCGCGACCCCATCTCGTTCCACCCAGGCAGACGACTGCTCACACGTGGTGGTTTTTTAGGTAGTAGAAGTCTGACTTAACCCTTTGGCGCCCCCGTGCCGGAGGGTATCCATGATGGATTTTTCCCACAAAAAAAAAACAGGGCATCTAATACGGACCACCTCGCTCTGAGCTCGTACTGGGCCTCGGACAGCGCGGGCGCAGTTCCCTTCAGGCGCCGGATGATACAGGAGGCCATGACATTTTCCAGAGTTTGTCCGTATCATTCAGCAGGATGTGAATGCGTCGATGGTGAGTCGACGGGTCACCACATCATCCACAGCAGGCACAGTCTTCCGACCTTCCACGGCTTCGGGAATAGTCGAGAAGCGAGGCAAGCGCTGAAAAACTCCCGAAGCCGGTCCACCCATCTCCTGGAGCGCGATTCCCAGCACCCGGCCCCGGAATGCCACCAGTGTGTACGACCTACATGGGGTCTAGCTAGAGTACGAGCGAGTCCTCACCTGGTAGGTCTGGGAGACTTTCTCCTGCGCCTCGATGTAGGCGTCGTAGTCGGCGAGGTGCAGGAAGCGGTCGTGGTTGAGCAGCACGTCGGCCACGTGCGCGAAGCGGCCCGGCTCGCTCGGCGAGAAGAACCCGCTGCGGATCTGCTCTACGCACTGCCGCAGCTCCGGGTTGCGCTCGTAGTAATCGTACGCGTTGTAGCTACGACGAACACGAATCATTATTATTGATGTTCGTAAACTTAACAAAATTTATTATTTATACTAGCGGATCCGGCAGACGTTATCCTGCCCGGAATAGCAGCTACCAGATTGCCGACATGCCAACAGCGGCGCCACTGCCAGGTCCAATTTTATTTTCAAACCATCCATGAACCCATTGAAATGTACACTTGAAATTTCAACCAAATCGGTCCAGCTTTTCAGGACTAGGTAGGTGAAAACACACGTACAGAAAAATTATAATTATATATTAAGAATAGGCGGAGTTTTTTTTTTTTAGAATTTTTGCCCTTATGAGGGCTCAAATCTATGAATAACTAATGCTTCACAAGTAATAACGCTAATCGTTCTATAGACTGCATCTGATTTTTTGATAAAAAAAAAAAACCGTGATACGAATTACAATTAATTAGATTGCTCATAAACAAATTTTCAAGTATTACGACGAAGTTCTGAATGGCGTCAAACTATTAGCATCACCGATGTGGTGTAAAATAGAACAAAGTATTATGCTAACTTGCATATTAGTTACTGACCACTTCATATAACATTGCAAAGCTGCAAGTGAACATGACTTGAAGTATCTATATTTTACTAGATATTCCAAAAATTATGGCTTTTACAGCGACAATGTAGTGAACTACAAAAACATTTCTCCATATGGAAGGGAAGTGGAAGGGCAAGGTCAGTCCCCTGTCCTAGTGTAATTTGGAGGGTATTTCCATAGAAATGTTACAAAAAAAAAAAAAATAACATACCCGCGACTTTTCAGCGCTTCCACATCGTCAACCCGCATGCCGAAAATGAACATGTTATGCTCCCTGGCTTCTTCTGCCATTTCGACGTTGGCTCCGTCCATGGTACCGATAGTCAGAGCGCCGTTGAGCATGAACTTCATGTTACCAGTGCCAGAGGCCTCTGTTCCAGCAGTAGAGATCTGCTCGCTAAGATCAGCGGCCGGCATGATACGCTCAGCTAATGTTACGCGGTAATTTTCCAAGTATATAAGCTTCAACTTGTCACCAACATCCGGGTCATTGTTGACCTAAAGCAAAAAAAAAAATCCATATATTATTAGTGTATACAAGCTCAAAGATTGAGTGCACATAAAAACATACAATGCTAGATCAACGTAAAAAAGCTGGATAAAAATAATCGCTTGCTAAATATTAAGATAATTGTGTTGTGCTGTGTGGCTACGGCACCAAAGAATATAGCCACCCCCTCTCTTCCCGTGGGTGTCGTAAGAGGCGACAAGGGATAAAAAGGTTCCACTAGCACCTTCGAACTTAAGAAGCCGACCGATGGCGGGATAACCATCTAAACACTGGCTTTGAAACACACAGGCCGAAGACGGGCAGCAGCGTCTTAGGTGCGGCAAAGCCAGCCCTGCGGTCACCAACCCGCCTGCCCAGCGTGGTGACTATGGGCAACACGCATGAGTTCACGCGTTTTTGACGCGAACTTGTGGAGGCCTATGTCCAGCAGTGGACTGCAATAGGCTGGAATGATGTGTTAAGTATACATAGTAAGTAGACGAAAAAATGGGCAAGTAAATGTGCGTTATCAAAGATTACTCAAAAAGTAGTCATTAGATATCGATCAAATTTAAATGGGACTATGAGACGAGCATCAGCTTTCGATTAAAACAAAGAGTCATCAAAATCGGTATACCCAGTGAAAATTTATGCGGTATAATACAACGCATGTTGCGAAAAATACGCATTAACACATGTAACTCGAAAAATATTTGTTAGATCGTAATTAAATTTAAATGGGACCCACGACACACACCACCTTTCTATAAAAAAAAATCATCAAAATCGGTCCACCCAATCAAAAGTTCCGAGGTAATATACATAAAAAAAATACAATCGAATTGAGAACCTTTTCCTTTTTAGAAGTCGTTTAAAAAAACTATAAGTATTTCGCTTTCTAAGTTTCAAATTATAATGGTTAACATATTATATTGTAGGTAAAATTATACCATTAATATATAATAGAATTTATTTCTTGTTACACATTTGGGTTTTACTGTTTTTAAAAACTATTAAATGATGTCGGAAATAAAAACACTTAAGTAGAATTTTAATTAAATATACGTAACCTAATTATTTTATTTTTATTACGATATAATAATTGACTATTACACTTATCTTTAGATGAAAATACTTAACATACTCGCGTGCTATTTTTAAAACACTCCTATTAAACTAATAAACTAATCAAATTATCTAATAAATTTATTTGGATTTTATAATGTTTAATTCTACACATTTTTTTATTAGGTCAATATAAATCATCATGAAATGACAATTATGTATTTAAATTGTAATTAGGTGGATGTTACAGTTTTGGTGTGAAAACAAAATTATATTGATGAAGAGGTATATTATAGTGAATTTTGCATATCTAAAATAGTTATGATCACCAGTTATAATTTATTTATAAAAAAAGGAGCCAAGGTAAGCAATTACGAGAATTGTTACTTTTTTTTGAATATCATATCAAAAATTGACCGTTCCAACGGGGATCAAACCTGCGTCTTCGACTGACCGTGTCGGCGCTCTAGCCAATTAAGCTATGTAACGATGTACCCGTTAGATCGAAATTTTTGATATGATGATTTTATATTCGGTTTAAGCGAGCCATGGCGCCGTCTATAGTGAGTTCTTTACAGAAACCCCTAACTATTCAAAGTTTCATATTACAATGAAAATCTTTGACAGGAGACGACACAATGCTATTTTTAATATGTACGATTTTATTTTTGTGTTACCCACACATTAGGAATTCAAAACATTTTTCAATATCATATCAAAAATTGACCGTTCCAGCGGGGATCGAACCTGCGTCTCCGACTGACCGTGTCGGCGCTCTAACCTAGCTATGGAACGATGTACCCGCTAGATCGAAATTTTTGATATCATGATTTTATTGTCGGTTTAAGCGAACCGTTGTTACTTTACTAAAAAAAAATGTGAGTTTTTAACCGACTTAAAAAAAAGGAGGAGATTACTCCATTCGACCGTATATATATATTTTTATGTATGTTCGTGAATGACTCCGTCATTTATAAACCGATTTTGATAATTATTTTTTTGTTGGAAAGGAGATATCCCTAGTTTGGTACCGTGATAAGAAAACCAGGATCTGATGATGGGATTCCAAAAAAATCGAGGGAAACTCTCGAAAATCCGCGTAACTTTTACGTAGTACAGTACAGTTACAAAATAAAAGTTAAATACTTACAGTATTGCCCACAGCGCAAGCCAGTGCAATGATTTGCTTAGCGATGTAGTAGCCGGGAGCTGCTTTACCACCGATCATGACAGTCCGGGGGGTAATGGCGGCGCTCGGGTCGCGCTTGATGCGGTTGTACAGCGTAATCACGTGTAAAATATTCAGCAGTTGTCTCTTGTACTCGTGGATGCGTTTCACTTGCACATCGAACATCGAGGCCGCGTTTATCTTAACCCCCGTATCCCTTTCTATCAGAGCCGCCAGCCTGAACTTATTCTCCTGTTTCACTTTCATAACGGCCCGCTGGAAAGCTGGATCTTTCGCATAACGTTTCAGCTGCTGCAATTTCTCCAGATGGACAGTCCAGTCTTCACCGATTTTGTCACAAATGATATCGGACAGACCGGGATTACATAGCAGTAACCAACGACGAGGCGTGATACCGTTCGTTTTGTTCTGGAACTTTTTGGGCCACATCTCGTAAAAGTCGCGGAATATTGTCGCTTTTAGGATATCAGAATGAATAGCCGCGACACCGTTTACGGCGTGTGAGCCGACCACACAAAGATGTGCCATGTTAACTCTCTTCTCTCCTTCTTCCTCGATAAGAGACATGCGACGCAGGCGATCCAAGTCGCCTGGCCAACGCTTTTCGACTTCCTGGAGATGAAGGAAATTGATTTGGTATATCAGTTGCATGTGTCTAGGCAAACAGTTTTCTAACATTGAACACGGCCACCTCTCCAAGGCTTCCGGTAAAACGGTGTGATTGGTGTAGGCGCAACATTTCACGACAAGATCCCAAGCCTCTTCGTATGGTAACTTTTCGACATCAATTAAAATTCGCAACAGTTCTGGAATAGCTAAAGCTGGGTGGGTGTCATTCAGTTGGATAGCTACTTTATCTGGGAGACTTTCAAAGGTAGTTCGAACGGCTTCACGACTGCCAAATTTGGAGGATTTATATCTTCTTATAATATCTTGTAAAGTGGCGGCGCACATAAAGTATTCCTGCCGAAGTCTCAATTCCTTACCCTCGAAGAAGTTATCGTTAGGGTAGAGAACTCTAGAAATATTTTCCGCTACATTACGATCGAGAACAGCTTGAATGTAATCACCGGAATTGACTAAAAGTAAAGAAAACATTATAAATACACAATGGCAGTACTAATCAAACGAAAACAAATTTATAAAAATAAAATTTTGTCTTACAAAACCGTAAATTAAAATCGATAGGGCTTTTTGCAGACCAGAGACGGAGTGTGTTAACCACATTGTTATTGTAGCCTGGAATCGGATTGTCGTAAGGCATGGCGAACACCACCTGTTTTAAATAATAAAAAAATATATATTAACTACATTACATAAATACCTAATAATTAACATTAACATGAAATCATTAATTCCTTTTACCTGAGTATCAATCCACTTTTTACCCTCTGGAGTATCCACTACACGTCCGTAAAAGTTAACGGGTATCATATATTCAGGACGCGCCTTCTCCCAGGGATTACCATATCTTAACCAGTCATCGGCTTCCTCTTGTTGTTCCCCGTTTTCTATCTTCTGCGTAAAAATACCATACTCGTAACGGATACCTAAAAAATATAACAATAAATATCAATTTCTTCGATATTATACTATGATTTATTATTCTAATCTACTTCAGAATTTTCTAGTTGAATTCACTTTAAAAAAAAACTACGACGACAAATAACCATAATTTGTAAAGCTCACAGTCAAAGAAAATAAGTCAATAAGAAATATGATCTATGATGAATTTGTGTTTGTATCTATCAAAAACAAATATTAATTAATGTGTGTACGATACAAAGATCGTTGAACTCAAGAAGTCACCTTGTTTAAAATTGTGCTTACGATAATTTTTATGCGAGAATTTTATGTCCGAAATCATCGTGCTCCATTTGTTTACAAACATAACACTAAGTTTCAAGTGATATTTTTATAAATGTTCTCCCCTCTGTAGATGTCTCGATGTCATACGTTAGTATATTAATAATTGGCAACGACCCAACAGTTCGTTCGGTTGTTTCAATTATCTACGTTAATTTTAGTATACAATCATCTTCAATCACTTGTTAAGTTGAATTCACACATAGCGAAATAACGCACTTTAAGTTTTATAACAACTATGAATGAATGAATGAATTCAATCTATATCATTCCACTGCTGGTCACCTCTCTCTCCACGTAGGAGAAGGAAAGGTGCTTAATCCACCACGCTGCTTCACTTGCGGGTTGGTGGATGTTCCCTACCATGAGTAACGATCGCTACAAAGTATTTATGATACCAACCAGGACGAACGGCTTAACGTGCTCTCCAAGGCACGGTGGGGTGACCCACAAGGACAGATCCAATCCTAAAAGGAATATTTCTACATATACAAACATCCATCCCGAGCGGGATTCGAACCCGTGAACCATCAGTATTTTAGGCGATTACTCGCACCACTACACCATAGCGGTTGTTACACAACGTTTCATTTGATTAGTACAACAACTATACTTAAGTAAAAAGAGAAAAGTACCATAGCCATAAGCTGCTAGACCAAGTGTCGCCATTGAGTCAAGGAAACACGCGGCAAGCCTGCCGAGACCACCATTGCCCAAGCCAGCGTCGTCCTCTAACTCCTCGAGCTCTTCAATGTCCAATCCTAACTGATAAAGAGCTTCGTCCACAGTTCCCTGGATACCTAAGTTGATCATGGTATTCTGGAGAGACCTTCCCATATAGTACTCGAGGGAAAGGTAGTAAACACGCTGAAATAAATGAAAATTTTGTTTTTATTTGTTACTTTTATTATGTTATTATTTTTGCACATAACATTGTCAAGAAATAATAAAAAAAAATACAATGTTATATTATACTCATGTCCTTAAAACGAAATTATTATACTCACATTAATTAACATTAGAATTATTATTAACATTAGAATAATTATTATAGCTCTTTGACTTATTATGTTATCACTATAATATTTTCCTATTATATTGCCATAATAATAAAGTCATTAAATAATTATAAACATCTTAACCTCAGTGTGACCTAGCTCTTAAAGCTAATAATAAAATAAGCTGTTGAGATGCAGAACTAACATTATATTTAGAATTATCAATAACACTTTTATATCTTCAGTTTAAATTTTTTAATTTAGTAAAGGTTTTTTAATGCACATGAATAATAAAGCTATACATGCCACAATATTATTTTATGCTAAATCTAACTACTATTATAAATGAGAAACTTTGCATTGATGATTGTTTCTCATTTTAAATCAACTGCCTGGACAAATCTGCATTAAATTTAGCACTGATTTAATAGATAGTCTGGAATATCACACGATTACTTTTTCCAGAAAATGCATAGTTTTCATTTAATATATTTCTACATGAACAAAGTCAAAGGCAACAAATACTACCAGACATTTTAGATTATTAGAATTAGTCTATACAAGTAAATAGAATTGGAGTGTATGTTTGTAATTTAATATTAAAATAACCGGTACATATACCACAATAACATTTTTTACAATCATTGTCTGTCTATCTGTCTGTCTGTTTGCTCTGGCTAATCTCTGAAATGGAACTCTGGACTTTCATTGGCAGATAGCTGATGTAATAAGAACTTAGGCTACTTTTATTTTAGAAATTTATTATGTAACTCTGTGAACTGAACAATATTTCTTTTTTAATTCCACATGGATAAAGTCACAGCTAGTGTCAATGTAAAATATCACACATCATCACAGCAGCGTTTCGCAGTCCACTACTGGACATAGGCTCCACATGTGTTTTGCCCATAGTCACCACACTGGGGAAGCAGGTTGGTGACCGTAGGGCTGCCTTTGTCGCTCCGAAGACACTGCTGCCCGTCTTCGGCCTGTGTATTTTAAAGCCAGCAGTTGGATGGTTATCCCGCCATTGGTCGGCTATTTAAGTTCTAAGGTAATAGTGGAACTGTGTTATCCCTTAGTCGCCTCTTACAACACCCACGGGAAGAGAAGGGGTGGCTATATTCTTTGATGCCATAACCACACAGCATATAAAATATGAAGCAAGTTAATTTTGCAATTGAATAAAACTTAACAATTAAACCAAATAAGTATTAAGTATCAAAATTAAAAATTTCAGAATTATTTGTTACCTAAGTAATGTGTAATGTAAGAGTAAAAGGAATGGTTGTGATATTGTGTATCAAAAATGAATTTTTATTTGTCTTTTTCTGACCAGACTGATGATGTCTTGCGAAATTAATATTGTAAATATCTCAGGTTCTAAGTGTCATATTAAGATGAAATATGCACCAATTTTTAACCAAGACCTTCAGCAATACAACTGCAAAAACCATATTAAATTTCATTTTATAGTCTCGATGATACGCAAACAAACATACAGGCAGCACTTCTAAAAATTATAATTTTTGCTTCTATTGGCCCTATGTCAACTTCATATTTTTTTCTTAAATATCACTATGTACATACATAAATCAGTTACAGATACACAAAAAAAAACTATTATCATTTTTAAAATTACAAACATAACATAAGTTTTTTTGAAGCTAGCCAAAATTATGTGTAAATTAAAAAAAACATTCTGTCCAAACTGCCAAATGTAATTCATAGTAGGAAACTGATGTAGGGAAATAATAACCAAATTATCAACTATAAAATGACATCTGATAACCTTCTTTTATTAACCGACTTCCAAAAAAGGAGGAGGTTCTCAATTCGACTGTATTTTTTTTTTTTTATGTATGTTACATCAGAACTTTTGACTGGGTGGAGCGATTTCGACAAATTTTCTTTTAATCGAAAGGTGGTGTGTGCCAATTGGTCCCATTTAAATTTATTTGAGATCTAACAACTACTTTTTGAGCTATATCTAATAATGCGTTTTTACTTGACGCTTTTTTCGTCGACCTACGTTGTATTATACTGCATAACTTTCTACTGGATTCTTTTTTTGTTGGAAAGGAGATATCCCTAGTTTGGTATCATGATAAGAAAACCAGGATCTGATAATGGGATCCCAGAGAAATTGATAGAAATTCTTGAAAATCCGCAATAACTTTTTACTGGGTGTATCGATTTTGATAATTCTTTTTTTGTTGGAAAGAAGATATCCTTAGTTTAGTACCATGATAAGGAAACCAGGATCTGATAATGGGATCCTTGAGAAATCGAGGGAACTTCTTGAAAATCCGCAATAACTTTTTACTGGGTGTACCGATTTTAATAATTTTTAATTTAATCGAAAGCTGATGTTTGTCATGTGATCACATATAAATTTCATTGAGATCTGATAACTACTTTTTGAGTAATCTTTGATAACGCGCAGTTACTTGAGTATTTTTTCGTCGATCTACGTTGTATTACTCGTCGATGTAATTGAAGTCGGTTTTTTTTCGTTTGCGAGCAAACACAATTATTTGTTTACTAACTGACCCAAGTTGATGTCATGTCCTCTAAATTTTCAAATGCTGGACATGTTGAAATAATTAGTACAATTTCTAAAATATTTAAATTTTCTGTGAAATTTTCCTTATTTATGTATTACATTAAAACTGTTTACATATATCAAAACATAATATACATAAACTTTTTAAAATATTATGATTAGGATATATATGATTAGGATCGTTACTCATAGTAGGGAATATATCTGCCAACTGGCATTGAAGCTGCGTGGTGGATTTAGCCCTGATTCTTCTCCAATATGGGAAAAGAAGGCTATGACCAGCACTAGGATATCACAGACTGAAGTAATTTCAATATCTTTAAAGACATTTTTAAATGTATGCTTATTATATATCTCCACAATTTTAATGAGATTAATTATTTATTACAGAATAAATTATGAAATGCTGGATTATTTTAGAAATATATAAAAAAACTAGCAGACCCCGCAAATGTTGTTTTGCCATAATTATATGCTATTAACTCCCCTTAATCCTCCCCTTATAACCCAATATACACACAAAATTTTATAAAAATCGGTCCAGTCGTTTCGGAGGAGTATGGTAACTAACATTGTGACACGAGAATTTTATATATAAGAGTTATATTGGTTTATTTTAAATTAAAAGCTAAATATTTTTGTCCCTTCCGTGCAATTAAAAAAGAAAGTACTTGATATTATGATATAGAACACAAAATTACAGCAAATTTATTATACAAATAAAAGTTGTACCTTGGGGTCCTTCTCATAATAATACTGTTGGGTTCGTATCCAACGAGAGACAAGGTGGTCGCGAACAGTGTGTGCCAGGGCGAAGTAGTAGTCTCTGGGGGTCGCAACATTTCGATCCTTTACCAATGTATAATGAACGTGCCGATTAAATGCCTTCTTCACTTCAGCTACGTTTTCCACAGCAACAATACCCCGGACGGATATTTGCTTACGCTTCTCCGAATCTGTTTGTACGCTCATTTTAAAAAATTTCCTTCAGCGTACAATACAGTCTTGTATAACAGCTAAACCCTGACTGAATTATTTTACCGCGATATCGGTCACCTTGAGAAGGTCAAAAATATAAAACTTAGCAGCGAGCCCGAGTAGCGACAATTTAGTGTTTTTGTATAGCATATATATTTGGACGTGTTTACTTGATACAGCTAGGGTATTTACTGTATTATTCGTTTATTTTGCTAGTTATATTTACTAACCACCACTTTTAAGCGTGATGTAATTTTATTTTTTGTTTAATTTTCAATTTCATGCCAAAGTTAAACCACTTTTATCATCAATCAAAGTGACCAAATTGGACCAAAGAGCATCAGCATATTAATGTCAAAATTCAAAATTTGACACTTATTTGACAGACGTCATACGACAAATTTAACAAATTTTTATTGAGGTTGGGCACAATTGGAAATATCCTGCACAAAATCTGGAGCAGCCTGACTGTGGTACCTCGACCTAGAAGATCACAGCTAAATATTACTATTTTTAAACAGTGTTATGTTCCTGTTGGTGAGTAAGGTGGCCAAAGCTTGGGGGGGGGGTGTTAGGGTTGGCAACGCGCTTGCAATGCTTCTGGTTTCGCAGGCAAGCCGTACGCTTGTTTGTTGACCTAGTTGTATATAAATAAATCAATTATTTCGTTAAAGTTAAAATGTTAAATTTCTCCATTCTACGTGACATTGGCGAAATCATCTACGCTCATTTGCCACTATTGAGAGCTCTTAATCCTATAGAAGAAAAAGTTAAAATGTAAATTTTGTTGGGGGTGGTTAACTGAAAATACCTGTTACAATATTTACTGTTTATTTTAACAAAATTTTCTCTATATTGTGTATATTTAAGGTCGAATTGAGTAACCTCCTCCTTTTTTGAAGTCGGCTAAAAATACAGACGAATCAAAAGGCCATTAAAACCAGAAATAATTATGTATTACTAGCTTTTACCCGCGGCTTCACTGGCGTTGAATTTTTTTTTAAATAAAAACTATCCTATGTTACTTCTACTCGTAATACTTCCAAGATGTTCCATATGTGTACATAGTTTCACGATGATCGGTTAAGTGGTTTTCGCGTGAGAGCGTAACAAACAAACTTACATTTACATTTATATTAGTAGGGATAATACAACTAAAGCCAGAGTCGATATGGCAGATGAACCTAGGTGCTACATATTTCACTTAATTGATTTTTCACGCAACAGAAAACTTTGGGCTATGACAATTTTTATGGTATACTCTATCTACACCGTACGAGCGTGCAACGTACAAGCGTGCAACATACAAAAGTTCAATGGACGTTCTAACTTTGCGTTCTGAGAGAAACGGGAAATAGGATTGCTGGTCACTTAGGGGAACATCAAAACCGGAAAGAAATATTTGTACAAATACGAAGTCATCCTAAGCGTGAATCGAACCTTCAAACCGTCGGTGTTTTAGCGGTTGTAATTTAAACTACTGGATGGTGTTTTATTTACTGATCCTGTATGATAGTCATTATTTTATTAATAATATATATCTATACGATTAAACAAAATTGGAGTGTCTGTTTGGAATATTAAAATAACCATTATTTACCAAATGCATATGGGGATATATACACGGTACTTATACCAAAATAACATTTTTGCAATTTTTGTTTGTCTGTCTGTCTGTTCCGGCTAATCTATGAAACGGCTAGACCGATTTTGACAGGATTTACTGGCAGATAGCTGACGTAATAAGGAGTACATAGGCTACCTTTATTTTAGAAATTTATTTATTTTATAACTCTGCGAACTGAACAATAACTTTTTGTTAAATTTCCCGCGGACGAATCGCGGGCTCGGCTAGTTTTAGCTGAAAACGCTGATTATACGATCAAATTGTAAAAACTGAACAATAAAGTTATGGGTATTTCCCACCCATCTCATCATAGCTGGTTCAAATTCAAACAATTTCTCACCTCATTCACGGCGGGTTAAAGCGCTCGGCGACAACGTAGAAAGTTAAGAAAGTAGAGAAAAGTTTGTTCGTATAAGAATAAATAAATTTATTACTTATTATATATTTACATCTATACTTATAAAATTCTGAATGCTGTTAGTATTGATGGTAGCCATTTGGTTAAAAATAAAGTTATTAATCAATAAAATAATTATTTTAGACTTTGTAATTAGTACCAAGGGTTTAGCTCCCGTAGAGCAAAAGAAAAGAATTAATCACGAAAAGCGGAGGAATAACAGTTTTTATGTGTTTGCACAGTGCGACTAGGTATTCTTTTAATTATTATCGCCTCATTTCTCTCACCAGACTCAAAATTCGTTCAGTTTAATTACTAAAGAAGTAAAATTCCAAAAACTCAAAATCCATCTATCCTGCTCCATTTATACTGGTATCTTGTGTACGAGAAACCGCAATGGCATATATTAGCTGGATAAAAAAAATTGTAATTGTATTGTGGGTGTTCACAAATTTAATGAGTAGGGAAAAGGATAGTTAAGAAACATTTTTGACGACAACAAACATTATTTAATTTTCAAATTTTAGCATATAATATGACTTTTTAAACTTACCTATGTAAGTGTTTTATAAAGTACCTAATTATTAAGATTTCTTTTGCCACTCACAGTTACACTTACAGTTTCTGTAACTACGACCACTTTATCGTAAAAATTAAGATTCATATTGGGACGGCATTTTATAAGTTTAACAACACATTTTTAGTTCAAAGAATTTCTTTTATACTTAAAAATTAACAATGTAATCTGATACTTATTATAATCCTGCATGTATTTTTAAATAGAAATAATATCAAAAGTGCTTTTACGTTTTTTAACTTTAAAAAGAAGTGCGTTATTATTTTAACAATGAAGCTTATAAACATTACATTGCACCATTTTACTTACTATGCATGAACAAGCTGCTTATAGTATAGTGTATTTTAGTTGCTTTGAGGCTAACGTTTGATAATTTTAGTTTTAGTATAATAATAAAATAAATCGTTTTATTTGAAACAAATTAGTATTATTAATTAGTATATTATTAGTTAGTTAAACTAGTATAATTATAAAACAAAATATTTTATCTGAAACAAATTGCCAGTAAAAATAAATTAGATATACATATTTATTAAAATATTCTAAAATAATTTAAACAATCATTTTTTATTGTAATAAAAGCTAATACTTTTAAAATGTTTTGATTTCGATATTTCCAATATAAATCATGTTTGTTTCATCACATGGTAAGAACAGAGGGGATCTGCCTTTTTTTTTACCCTGATGAAATCCCTAACGGATGCTTCCACCCCGGGGGAGCTGGAGGGTATGTCCGATTCGCACGGATTAAAACCTCTGGGGTGTTCCTTCGACACGTCTGGGCGGAATCCAAATCCATCCTCTTCCGCGATAGAGAGGATCTGCCTGCCAAATATTTTGTATTTAATTTTTCAAAATATACGTTATACGGTATCTGTATTTCTACATATGGCAGCACCTATTACATTTTAAAATCAATTTAAAAATAAATAAATCTTTTTAAAAAATAAATTTATATAAAATACAAAAACTTTACATTTCATACTTAATCTAAGAAAATGCGATATATTAATCAGATGTATCCTTAAAGTCTATTGTCTCTTCACATACTCGTAGTCTATAAAGTACATGATCAATTATATTAAAATAAATTTTTGCACTTGATGATCAACTAACATATCAAAAATGCATGTATATATAAACAATCTTAATATTTAAGTGTAATAATTATTTTAATATCAATAAAAACCAGTATCTAAATGAACTGAAAAGAATTGTACATTTTATAAAGTCCATTAATTTCATTAATTTCGTTTTGGTAACTCTACACCATATCTATGTTTCATCGTTAGCTCGGTGGAACCCAGATAACATTCTTAATCAATTATTATCAAAGTCAGATCTTTTTCTTTCAATTTCGTCACGGGTCCAAGCAGTTTAAGGTCACATCACTACACAGGCCAGTCTTATATTATTATATAAGTAATTAAAAAAATTCAACGATTTATTATATCTTCATAATCCTATAATAGTGTCAGTTTTAATAAAAACACGGAAATCATTTTTTACAATATTTAAATACAACAATGTCTAAATATTATTACGACATTTAAGAAATTATTTTGTCTATTCGTTTAAAAAAAAATTCGTCATATAAAAACTAGCACAATTAGACATTCGTTTATATGGCTGTCATGTAAAATCTATTATATAAAATCTCGTATCACGAAGGTTTTTACCGAACTTCTCCGAAACGACTGATTTTTATGAATTTCCATCACTATTCTACGATTATGATGATATTTATGAGTACTCATTTAAGGTATTCAAGAACCCAGTTGAGTACTGGTGAGGCTAGTGGGGGTGACGGGGGTGTGGGCAGCGGGGCAGAGAAGCAGGCGGCGCGGGTAGAGGTCCCCGCGCAGGCGCAGAGCGCGAACGCCGGCCGCCGCCGCCCGCATATCTAACTCGCCCACTAGCACGTCGTCTGCGAACACCGACCACTCGCCCGCCCCCCGCACGATGCGCAGCGTCGTCTAAAGAACACAACAACAAATATACAACGTTTTTAGGTTTTTACAGGTCCAGCGCGAATTAGTGTATCAGTGGACGTATCCTGCATACGATACGGACATTGATTACTGTGTTGATTGAGCTCCGATCCTTTACCTACGCGGAGAAAGAGGCTATGGCCAGTAAAAGGATGTTACGGGCTAAATCTATTATTTTCATGATCATTACCTCGGTGCCGGGCACGAGGCGCGCGCTGCGCTGCCGTCGCTCGGGCCCCCAGGCGCCGAGCCAGGCGTTGAGCACCACCAGCTGGCGCGCCTGCGCGGACTCGACGTGCGCGCGCACGTTCACGTGCACGAGGATGTTGGGCCGCGGCCACTCGCGCGCCGCGTCCAGCAGGTCCAGCGCGAACGAGTGCAGCAGGGGCCGCAGTCTGACACGGGAGACACGTTACTGTACTGTCACTGTACTGGTGACCGCTCTGTTGTATTTATAGTAATAAATAAACGCTTCACACTCAACGGCCCCCAGTGGGATTTTCTCCTGTGTTGGGTCCGGAAACACACACAATACACATGCACAAACGCCCAGACCACGACAAACTATATGGCCAATACAAATATCTGTCGTGAGCGGGGATCGAACCCGCGGCCGCCAACACAACAGTCAGTACTGTGACCGCTGCGCCAATGCGTGGTCAAGTATTTATCTATCTGATGTAATTTCAGCAAAACAATAACTACTGTTATTTATTGCATAATACTGGGTACATTACCTAAATTTGTAATGTACTTTTTAGCTCATTTATGAATTGTTTACTATTTCAAATTTCGTTTGTTTGTGTGTTAAATGAAATAAAATAAAGTGGAACATGGCCAATGAGATCGACAATCACGCCACAAGCAAAATTAAAACTCTGTGCGGATTTGCGCATCATACCATTATAAACAGATTTCTGGCAACGACCGCAAAGAGACCACGATGAAAAGGAATAAAATTAAATATAACTATATTGCGACCTGGGACCCCATGGCTTGACGAGCCCTGAATGCCGAGAACATGATATGACATTTAATGCTTTACGCTTAATATGTTACTGAGGGCACAACAGGAAATTTTCTGCTCAAAATATGGAGCAGCCCGACTGGGGTAGTAGGGGGGTACCTCGACCTTACAGAAGATCACAGCTAAATAATACTGCTTTCAAGCAGTGTTGTATTGCTGTTGGTGAGTAAGGTGAGCAGAACTCCTGGGAGGAATTGGGAGGGTCCTACCTAGTTGTATAAAATAAAAAACCACGCGAAAAAACCAAATAGTCGTGCATACCGTACCGAGCCGACGCAGGCATACTAATTCCTATAAATAGGGTTATTAATCCTATACATCTTATCATGATTTTTTATAGTATTAAATCTTTATTATCCAGCAATTTAGCGTCAAGCGTATATTTTTAAATGATATATTTTCTTTAGCTTTATTAAATTTCAGCGGATTTAAAGTTTAATTACCTTCCGATTATAACGACTTGATATCCTTCTGGAATTCCTTTTGGTAATGTGGCAAATATATTTCGTTTCCAAACAGGTTCATCTTCGATTGGTTCTGACAAAGTTGGTTTTATAGGAATCTGCAATGACAAATTAAGTACTATGAAACACAAACAATGAACAAAATTTTACATACTCAAACTTATCAGTAACACTTGACAGACAGCTACTACGAATACTCATTTAAATTGTCACGATATCAAATTATTCATGCAATCGATAATGTTCAAGATGCAGTTTCAAGAATTTAAAGCGTAAATACTATGTTTCAATTTTAAGTAACAATAAGTTTGAAATACGATTCAGCCCGTAACATCCCACGGCTGGGCATAGGCCTCTTTCTCCACGTAGAAGAAAAATTGAAGCTTCATCCACTACGTTGCTGCAGATTGGCGGATATATATGATACTATGAGTAACGATCGCTATCAGGTGTACACGACGACAATGAGACCGACAGCTTATAACGTGCTCCAAGTTTTCTATAACTTACTTCAAATGGAACTGGTGCTAAGATGGGGTATACAGCAGTCTTTTGTATATTTAATGTGGCATCTCTAACACCGGTTACTTGAATCCACTCAGCGCCTAAAGCACTGGGATTTCGATGCGCGAAGCTGCAGTAATGTTCTCCGTCTACCGCCCATAATGTTTCTTTTTCATCTACTAAGACCTCTATTGAAAAAGGCTGATTGATTTTAAAAGGGAATAACCTGAAACCAATAATATAATTATATTACTAGCTGACCCCGCAAACGTTGCTTTGCAATATATCTTATTAAACCCCCTTAACCCCCCCCCCCCCCTACAACTTAGGGGTATGAAAAATATATATAAATATACCCGATATGCACGCAAAATTTCATGAGAATCGGTCAAGCCGTTTCGGAGGAGTATGGTAACTAACATTGTGATACGAGAATTCAGCATATAAGATTTTTCACTGAATGCTTTGTTCTATTACAATAAGATATATCCTATGTCACTCCTGAATAGCGTAGCTTTCTGTTAGTGAAAGAATTTTCGTGATCGGATCAGTATTTGCGAAGATTACCCCCTACAAACAAACAAAAGTTAGAAACTTTTCTTCTTTATAATATTAGTGTAGCTTATTATATTCAAGAAAAAAAAAGGCCTTACGAAGTTCGTCAGGTCGGCTAGTTATCTATATAGATAAGTAAAAATTAATCGCTAAATGTGTTCCTAAGCGGAAAAAATCGAAAACGGATAAAAAGGTAAATTCGACTACTTTTTTAATAACTTTTCTAAGGTGATTTTTAAGGTGATTTAATATAGAAATATAGAAACCTATAGGCGGTTGTCTCTTCCGTTCCCCACTTGTCATGTCGTCTTGTGTTTCTTACAACGTAGCACTGCGGGAGGCGAACGTTGAAATGTACAGCTATATCTCCTCGCCCCGACTCCGCGTCTCCACAGCCAATATTTACTGCGAACCTGAGAAATATCACATTGATAAAAGTCTGGTTTTATATCGAAAATGTTCTGTTCGAAATTGAATGAGTCGTAGGAAAACTTATCGTTTTCTGGACATAGGAACTGGGCATATTATAGTTGGCTATACTATTTTTGACAGTGACGAATGATAACTCCACTCTTAGAATATTTAGCTACATTTTCATTTCTCTCAATATCTGGACGATTTTATAAAAAAGAAAAATACCTAAATTCAGCAAAGCTTCTTTGAAAACAGCATATTTTATAATAGTGGTGTAGATATGGACAACGTTTAGACAAAAATACCAAAAAAGATATAAGTATTTTTTTTTTACATGTGGTTATCTTTAAATCAGCATTGTATTTTTTTCTCACGCTGTTTCATTGAAAACCTAAGTTTTATCTAGAATTATAAAATATTTGCGTTGAGAACCTAAATATAAGGAATAGTACTATATAATATGTTTATCATACCATGGTAAGTCGTCGCTGGGCGTTCCCGTACATAGTATATGTGTACCTATAGATAATGGTTCTTTTAAATTTTGAGTGAATTTAATATCACGGGCTTCAGCTAGTTGAATCTGAAATAAATAAGTTAAATAAAACACGTTAATTGCAATAAAATTAAATATTCACTAAATAAATATGCAATTTATATATGTACATTTAATTATAAAAATTACGGATCTATGTTAGTATTATCTATCAATTTGCACAGATTATTGCAAGTTGAATATAAATGAATTTCAACCGGCGTAAGTATGAATATATAAAACAAAAAATATTATTCTATGCATAAATAAATATAAATAATCATGAGGACATTGAATAATTCAAAACACGCAAGCAAACCAAAGACGACAAGCGTTGATTCATAAGCATGAGGTCATCGAGCAAAGTCATAGATTGCGTTTAATTGGTGCCAGGGTTAAGCAGTGCGCCTATTAACAAATATAAACAAGATTTTTTTTTATTTCTTGATTAGTAGTTGACCGGCGAACTTAGTTCCGCTATATTCTTTTCTCTTGAATATATCGCTTATATTTTATACATACCTCGTTCCGACTAAAACGAACACAAAAAAAAAGAAAATTACTCAATTTGGTGCAGTGGTTCGGAAGTTATGGGCTTATATTTCCGCGATTAATTTTCATTAATACAGAAGTCTTAAAGACTTAATACAAAAGCAGCATCTACAATCTTGTTCTTTAAACGCATATTACTTCAGCCTATGGCTGATGGCAGTCCAATGCTGGAAATAAGCCTCCGCAAGTTCGCGCAAAAATGGCGTGAACTCATGTGTGTTAGTTACCACGCTGAGCAGCCGGGTTGGTGACCGTAGGGCTAGCTTTGTCGCACCGAAGACGCTGCTGCCCGTCTTCGGCCTGTGTATTTCAAAGCCAGCAATTGGATGGTTATCCCGCCATCGGTCGGGTTTTAAGTTCCAAGGTGGTAATGGAACAATCCCTTAGTCGCCTCTTACGACACCCACAGGAAGAGACTCGCTACAAAAATGTGCTAATCGTTTTTTTTTTAGTAATTTTTTATTTTTTTATTTCTTGGGCTTAAAAATGATTATCCAGGAGGTAACAATCAACATTTTCGACGCCTGCTCTTCTTTTGCTTTTCATCGAGACCAAAAAGCTGGTGAAGTAGTCCGGGACATTTGCAACGTATACAGAAGGTGTTATAGGTGAGTATAGCACGAAAATGGTTTGGTTGTTCGATTTTAACGTCAACGACACGCCCCTCAACAAAAGACTTTCTGAATTTGAAGAAGAGCTTCTCAAGGCACTTTTGAAGGAGGATGAATCGAACTATATAAGGGGTACCCTCAACAATGAATAGGACCTTAAAAGCACCTTAAGCTCAACAACTTTTTCGATACCAGATCGAGCGATTTTTTGCAGAAGGGCATCGACGAATTGGTCCAGAGTCGTAAACAGCAACCGCGAATACATAATATTGATTCATTTATTGTTGGCTATTAAATAAACATCTTTGATAAAAACGCTACGAACTCATTCCCCAACCCAATACTTGTAAATCGTTCTTTACTTTTAACACAGCAGAGTAATAAATGCTTATCTATCCCATGTGGTAACAAATAATGACTTTTACATTATTTACACGCATTTAGATTTTCTCTCGCTTCAGCCTGTAATATCCCACTGTTGGGCATAGGCCTCTTTCCCCATGTAGGAGAAGGATCAGAGCTTAATCCACCACGCTGCTCCAATGCGGGTTGGCGGATATATTCCCTACTATGAGTAACGATCGCTATCAGGTGTATATGATAACAACCGGGACCGACGGCTTAACGTGCTCTCCGAGGCACGGTGGGGAGACCCACAAGGACTGCACAAACACCCAGACCACAGCAAACACCTGTATGGCCAATACAAATGTTTGTCATGTGCGGGGATCGAACACGCAACCGCCAGCACAACGGGTACAATCCATGGCTGTGACCGTTGCGCCAACGCGGCATTTAGATTTTGCTTGTATTTAATTGTTTTAACGTATATAATGGTCGGTATTAGGCACTAGCACCCTATATTTTGTTGGCGTTGCGTGTTTAGGGACGATCGATATTCGTTAATATAGGGCAGTGAAATTCAAAAGCTATACCTGTACCATAAGCTAACCATAGCTGTAGATAATAAACTTTTTTCTAGATGTTTCGAAACATTAGGAGTATTAAAATGTCGTTCGTTAAAGAAATATATCATTATAGCCGTTCTATTTTCTGATATTTCTTTTAAAAATAACTAGTTTATTTTTGACTGCAATAGAGATAATCAGCTGTAAATTCAATTTGTGATATTAACCCTTTCTCAGCCGTCAGTGTAATATTCCTAGTACAGAATGTGTACTTTACAACAATCCAACTTCAAAACAATAGGCTCATCATTTTGATACATAAAAATGAAATCTAAATGCATTAGTAAAATAAGGTGTTTTTACAATCTTGAAACAGCGTCCCCATAATTTTAGGTGGTAATGCCCTAGTAAAAACTAAATAATAGAAAACAAAGTATTGAATTATTAATTAGCTTGTTACTACATGTCTAGACTATTTTATTTTGCATCAATCTAGGCATTAATCTATACTCTTCGTAAGCCGTGGTACCTACTATCAAATAGTAGTGATATAATTGTGTTTGCAGTCAAACGAAAAAAAAACCGGCTTCAATTATATCGACAAGTAATACAACGTAGGTAGACGAAAAAATAGTCAAGTAAATACGCATTATCAAAGATTACTCTAAAAGTTGTAATCAGATCTCGATGAAATTTAAATGTGACCACAAAATCGGTACACTCAGTAAAAAGCTATGCGGATTTTTGAGTTTCCCTCGATTTCTCTGGGATCCCATCATCAGATGGATATATGATGATGATGATGATGATCGATGGATATCTCCTTTCTAACAAAAAAAAAAGAATTATCAAAATCACTTCATAAACGACGGAGTTATCCCCGAACATACATAAAATATAATATATACGGTCGAATCGAGTAACCTCCTCCTTTTTTTGAAGTCGGTTATACTATCGATGGTACTGTCAAACTATATATAGTTCGCGTCATGTAAAAAGAACGCTGAAAGAAACTGGAGGGGGTGCGTTTGCGCATGGGTATACTCGCGCACAAGTACTACTGTTTTATTTTTTAATTAGGCTTTCACTCGCGGCTTCGTATAATGGTTATTGGTAGGTACATTAAAAAATACTAGAAATACAAGTGCGAATAATTCGAACTAAATAAGTATAATAATTATCACTTTACAAAATCACAATTTTTTTTTAAACAAAAGCAATAACAAATTTTTTAGTTATTGAAATGTCGTATTCAAAAATAATAATTATCTGTACTCTCGATATTCGTATCTTAATAGTTTTTATGTGTTTAAAATGATAAATTCATAATTGTTTTTTAGTGAAATAAATAGTAAATGGAGAATTTTGTAATTTAAAACTTTTGTGCGCGATAATAATTTGAGTCGACGTCGAACTGTCAACCGCTGTCAACCAATAGCACACCGGCAAGCATGCGACAGTGATAAACACTCCCGTCCCCCTACCCCGTACCACCAAATAGACCGATAAATCGCTTCTGCGCAGCTTCAAGGCCAGCGTTCTTTTTACATGACGCGAACTATACCTACGGTCTACTGGCACGGTTCTCTCCTAGGGTTTAAAACAGACTCGTACGATGTCAAAAACAAGAGCTAGTATATAATATCGATAACAATTATTCAGATTTTCCAACACTGTTTAAAATTATATCTAAGGCTGTCTGGCGCTGGGAAAACGATTACTGTGACAAAATCTGGTTGGGAAAGGGTTAATAACACTCTACCCATATTTGCACTGGAATTATAAATAAAAATTCGAATTTTGTTGTATAGGTACTTGTTTTCGTATCCTTTTCACGTTAATTGTGTTTGCGAGTATTTATATAAGTACCTAATAAGTAGTATTTAGCAAAATGAAATTAAGTTTTCTCGTATCTACCTTCTTTTTGACTCATATTATATGAATAGTCATATATATTATGTTTTCTCACGTCCTATTTTTGTTTTCACGATCAAATGAGCCGCGTTTATTTTCAATGACATCAGTTCTGTTTTACCTTCAGACTTCAAATACAATTTTAGATAGATTATACAATGTTGAGAAAAGATTAATTTTCATGGTGCTGTAATCAAAAATTCACACGGAGAAAGCACAAAACAAGAGGGTTAAGTTTATTAATTCTTAAATAACTTTAAAAAATATATTATTTACGTGTTAAACATTTATCATGCTCGAGTTTTTCTTTACCGATGTAAATGGTATTGCCTCTTCATTATCCCTATTTTCTGGCGGTCTTCCGCGACAAAACAAACGCTGACAAAAAGCACCGCAACTGCATCGATCTCCACAAACCATAACCGCGACAGAATTTTAACTCACTGAACACGCTCACCGTATACACTTGTATCAGGCCCTATGCATTTTCACGAAAATATCCGCTTGAAAACCAACGCTATTACCGGCTAGCGTCCTAGTTACGCCCGCAACTACCGCGTCCTCTGTTTGCAGTTTGTGACTGCAAACTGTGAACGTCTCATCGTAGCAAACGTAGCGAGTACGAACAACCTTGAAAGATCGATGTTTTCAAAAGTTTCACGTATTTAAATGTTTCCTTATTATTTGTCCCTAATTGAAAAAAAAAATATATATATAAACAGTATTCGACAATATTTAAATACACAGAGACGTAATAATGGCTGCCATCTGTTAGAAGATTAAGTAGTTGTTAAATATTTATTATTAATATGATAACAACGCCATCTGTATATAAATTAGGTATTTATGTAGTTATCGAAATATATTATTTAATATTATACTCACGATTCCCAAAAGATAAATGATCAAGTATAAAACGAAAAATTGCTATTATATTTAGTTATTATTCATTAATTCGGAATAGTGGTTTTATTTGTGCTATTTTTGCACAGATGATTTCACTAATATTACGAAAAGTTGAGTTAACTACTAAAAAGTAAGGAATGTCCTAGCTTGTATAGTATGAACTTAAAGTTTGTCCTGTTTCATTCAAACTAAGTAAACTTTACACTATGCTTGGCATAGATAGAACTGTGTTTGCTAGCAAACGAAAAAGACCGACTACAAAAACATCGACAAGTAACGTAAACGTAAACTAAACAACGTAAGTTGACGAAAAAAATTAGCAAACGCACTAATCGTCACTACGATTTTCGAGGGTTCCTTTCGATTTCTCTGCGATTACATCATCAGATCCTGGTTTTCTTATCATGGTACGACCCTTGGGATATCTCCTTTCCAAAAAAAAAAAGAATTATCAAAAAAGGTTCATAAACAACAAAGTAATCCCCGAACAAAAATTATATGTATGTATGTATGTATCGTCGTGTGTGGTCGAATTGAGTAACCTCCTCCTTTTTCGAAGTCGGTTAATAGAATATCTCATTTTTTGTAGAAATGAATTTGTTAGATTTTTCTTAAATACATAAACATCTCCTAACAACGGACAACATTATGATTTTCTCCTGTTTTGGGAGTACAAAACACACACAGAAAACCATCAAAAATGCCCAAATCACTGCAATATAGCTTATACAAATGTTTGTCATGAGTGAGGATAAAGCCAGCAACCGCCAGTGCAGTATTTACTATGATCGCTGCACCAATGCATCGTCAGAAATTATTATTATTATATGAGTATTGATTATGCGTCTTATTGCAATATAATATACTGTGAGCCGATATCACCAGTTATGGATTTAGTTTATCCTCTACATAAGTTACATATAGTATAGACTTTAAGCATAAGGAGTTAGAACAGGCTTTATTTATCCTTGATTAATAAACTAGACCTAAATCTAAACATTCATATTTGCAAATAGAAATTTGAATAAAATGTCAAAATATTTTATCTATTGGATCCATCAACCCTGAAATAGTGTTATACACAACTGGTGAAACAGGACCTTTGCATCTTTATTTTTGCTTAATATTTCGACAGATTGTTACTGCCAATTTAAAAATGGAAGTGATCAGATGATGAGATTTTGATAGAGACTTTATACTGTAAATGCCCCGATGCCCAAATTGACAACAAGGTAGAAAATCAAACAACACAAAATTGTCGAAAAACCAAGATTCTTGTTAAAAATTCTTTGTTGCATAAAACATATAGCTGAAGTTCTTGAAAACTGGATATTTTATAGCTAAAGGCAAACCAAAATTACATTTCCAGTTGTAGTCTAACCAAGACCTGGTAAAAGATATTTGCATATATTATACATAAAAATATATAATCCATAAAAAAACCTACAGTTCATTCTATATCACAAATATACATACATATATGTATGAAAGAATGCAGTAAGCTATGCTGTTATTTTTAGTGTTAATTTTAATTTAAATATTTAAATCTGTATAGTACATATAAAATATTTATTTAAAATGTCATTAGAACTCCACGGTATAAATATTTAAATATATTCAAGAATTTTCCAACATTTTAAAATTATCATAACTCAATTTTGTTAAATTAACCATTTATGTTAATTAATAAATCTTTGAATATCTTAGAATAAGTAGAGGTAGAGTGCCTTGGTAAAATACTAGATGTTACCTTTTTCTCTAGTAACATACATAATCCATTCCTCATCAATTATACATACATTATAGTTTTAATTAATCTGACATCAAATTTATTATTCTAATTTAGGTAGCTTGTAATTTAAGTCAATAAATGTGACTAAAGTAAAATATTAGTGTCATTGCTCTCTAAGAAATCATTATTTTTAAATATTTATACCTTTTTGAAACTATTTAAGTTATTGAAAATGTTACTTGTAAGAATCTATCACATAAGTACAAAGAGTTTGGATGTTTTTATCAAAGTACTATTCTCAAAATGATTTTAATATATTTTTTAAAAGGAACATGTTTATCATGGAATAGTATAGACTGATAAGATTTTGATTTGTCAGTAAACATAATAAAAGCAGGATAGTTAATAATAATAAAAAAAAAAAACAATATACTAAGACTCATGTCCATTGAACTAAGCAAAATAATGAATATCTTGATAGTATGTAAGGTGAGGACCAAGAGATAATATTCATGTATTTGTAATGATACTTGGTTTATATGAATTCTAACCTCAAAATCCAAAGCATCTTCAGCGAAGTCGTATTCAATAAAGTCCTTCGGTATTTCACCTTCCTCTACACCGGCCATATTTATGCAACCTACACATTTAAACACTTCTCCAGGCATGACTCCAATATGTTATTAAGACACAAAGGCATAAATCAATTATTAGCAAAACGATCTCATAACAATATCCTTATATTTTGTTTTACTTACATTAAATTATACGTCTACAATATATATTTTTTTGTTTTCCAGCAAAAGCTATTTGTTATCATTGTATGTATATTTATATGTCTATGCTAGTAGAAGTAGGCTGGTTTGTATTATATTTTTTGACATTTAATAAATATCTGCAAAAAAATATAATATGTTAAATTGTCAATATGACAGTCATAGTGAATGAATGAATGAATTTAGAATTAATGGCTTTCACTGTGCCGAATAGCACAGATGATTTCGCCAATGTCAATATAGATATGCTAAAAAATGCTTTCCAATTATACAAAAAGCGATGCTATGTCGAAGGGACAGTGTCCCACATTCTCTTCAACTGTCCCAAACTCCTTTATCCTATCTAATCTATGACATCCGTCCCTGTGTAATTCCTCCACTTATTAATGTTGAATGTTTGTTAATGTTTGTGTTTAGTCCCTTTTGTGTATTTTTGTGTAAATATATAGAAATTAACAAAATAAAGTTGTAGGTAGACTATGTGAACGTCCTGTTTTTCCTAGTGTGTATAATATATAATATAATTAAAATATTAGATGTAAGTAAAATTAATGTTTAGACTGTTGTTTTAGGTTGTGGTTTAACAATATAAGCCTATTTTTTTTTCTGTCTGGAATAATCAGTCTGTAGCCATAGATCAAGTAAAAAAAATAGATAACGCACTTAGAACAAAAAAGTGAAGCCACTTTTTTAAATATGTGTGAGTGAGTGAAGTGTTGACAGTTTTTAAAAAAAGTCCCTGAAAATTTTATTAAGTGGGATTAAACACAATTAATTTAATATAGGTAAAATGGGTATGCAAAAATAAAAATCTGTTTATAGTTTTAAATATATTTACTCCTTTTTTTTGCTTCAAATTGTTAAATAAATCTATTGCAGCCAAGTTTTGATTTAATGAATTGTATAAATCTGTGTCTAATCAATGAAAATTGCGTTTTTAAGTAATTGATGATTCCTCTGAAGGGCAAGTTCCTGTTTTAAAGACATCTAACTCTTTGCTGTAATGATTTAATTTTTTTACATTTTTTTTTTAAATAAAGTTCCTGTTTTTTTAACTTTTCTCTTAGTTTATTTTTTCTAGGTGTATCAAAGATTGAATCTTGGTTAACGACTGATTTTAGACTCATTCGGTAGGTCCTAGAACAAAAAGTACAACATTAAAATACGTAGTAGTAAGTGATGGAACTCTGTGAAGTCCACGTTTTGTACCATACATGTCAGCTTTATCAAAATGGTTTAATTAAGGTAAAATATTCGTTGGAAACGTAAAATCATGATATTTAGTAGTAAAATATAAGTAGTTAATTCACAAATTTAAACAGACACAAACGAGTTAAAAATTCATATTTAGCTTGACTTCAATTTAAGTAAAACATAAAATCACACGATAAAAAAAAACACAATAATGATGTCCACTTTCTACTTAATTATTTTTCTATGATTGCCTACAATTTACTTACCCGCCTTTTAGGCTAATGGAAATAAGAATTACTGGTAACACTCCCTCGGTACGTCATTTCGGGACATGGAAATAATAAGTTCCGAATAACCTCAATATTATTTTAGAATAACAAAAAATATAAAGTTTTGTATGTACTTACGTATGAAACGATATTTCTTCAGACTTTTTGTTCACTTTGGTATTGTTTTTGCACCATTTAATTACAAAAGAACGGCATTTTGTAGGCAAAGTTACTGTACGAGGCCCCGTGAGATACTGACGAAAATGAGCGTAGTTTGATGCATATGTGTGCGTGAGCGCGTGTGTTTACTTGAAGGAGCTGAGTTTTGTGGCTTCAGTAACAACAAAGGCCGCGCATTATCTACCTTTTTTTACTTGATCTAAGTCTGTAGCTTACAATGTCAACCACACTGTTCATTCTCCTTCGCGTCTTTTCTATCCCACATGACACTGGCGAAATCGACAGTGCCTCTGGCACAACTGAAAGCCATTACGACCAAGAATAATAATATTTGTTATTATCTAAAATAGTAAATTTCCTAAATACTTTTCTGTACTTAATTAAAACCAATCAACAAAATAAAAAAAAAAAAACAAGAACTAGAATATATATATAAAATTCAATATTTTTTTTTCCAAATTGTGTTACTCAACTTAAACCCATTCCTGTGCCCTATACGTCAAGGCATAAATTAAACGAAAATACTTACGAAGAAAATAGTGTTGCCAAGAGTCGTTATCGAGTACCACACAGAGACTTGATTTTGTTGGTTTTATGCATAGAGCAACACGGAGGGGAGTGGCCATTGCGTTTGTTACCGATACAAAACTTTCTGTCATTTTTTGCGGGGGGAAATTACACACATGCACACTTTATCTAATTCCCACACAAAAATAATTGTCTGTCACTACGAAACTCACACATACTAAATTAAAATCACACTTACATTTTTCACACACACATAGATACATTCTGTGTCATTACAGTATAATGACACACCGCAACTACACTGAAAAGTTGCTAACAGCCGTGGTTGTAACAACTGTCGATATGCATTATCGATAAATTCAACTACTCGGTCAGGGAAATAATGTTTTTTAAGTGATACAAAGGTGAGATATTATTATAAAAATAAACTTAATTTATTATATACTACAAATCAAACATTTTCATGTAAAATAAACGATTATAAAGAGTAAAGATTTGATTGTTTGTTTGTTAGCATTGAATAGGCTCCGAAACTATTGGACCGATTCAAAAATTTATTTCATCGTTGAGAAGCTACACTATCCTTGAGCGACATAGGTTATACTATATTTTTAAAAATATTAGGGATCTTTACTAAAACTCCAATAATGTAACCCAAGGGATAAAAAAATATCCTAAAAAATTTCTTACATTGCGTGCGCTGCAAAAACTAATGATAATAGAAATATATAATGTAGTAAGACTTTGTAGAAAACATCATCTACAATAATTGTATTTGCTCGCATACGAAAAAAAAAACTGACTTCAATTACATCGACAAGTAATAAAATATATATGTAATATATACGCGTTATCAAAGGTTACTCAAAAAGTTGTTATCAGATCTCGATGAAATTTAAGCGCAACCACATGATAATATGGTTGATTCTATTAAATTAAAAATCATCAAAATTGGTCCACCCAGTCAAAAGTTCTGAAGTAACATACATAAAAAAATACACTCGAATTGAGACCCTCCTCCCTTTTTGGAAGTCGGTTAAAAAGTGTCGCGACAGCATATGTCTAACTATTATAATTATGTCACAATACGTTTGGTGCAACGTTGTTCTGCCAAACAATGCCAGTCTACAATAAACGATTTAAAATTAACCCACATTTTGAGGAGTTGATGATGTACACTGTGATGTCAACGAATCAGGAATAGGGAGCGTAGCACTAATGGCATCATAAGATGATAGCCTGTCATCTGCTAGATTGAATGATTTGTTGATGACTCTGAAAGGATGGATTTAACATTGTTAATTTTCAAAGTTGACGGGACAAAAACAGTGTGGCGTTAGTGTTGGTTTGGTACCCTCGACTAATCCTTCTATTGTTCGCCAACACTTGAAAGTTAGTGGTATTGATATGATCTGAACCAATTACACTATTTTTTGTGGGCATCCAGGTTAATCTGTTATTACAATTTTTTTCCATGTATCCCTTAAATTTGGATTTTCAGAAAACCTGCCAAATTTTTATATAAAACATTATGGTCGAAGTTCACATTAAGTAATTCTAGTAAAATGTATTAATACTCGTAATACGCGTATTATATTTAATTTAATGCAATTTTATTATATAACTATGTTTATTAAAAAAAGCTAGCAATATTATATTTTAAATAAATCAAAATCTCAAAAATGTCTGTCACCTCTTTTGCCTTTGCCGTTTTTATCGATAACTATCTACAAACAAACCGGTAACAACACTATCGCTCGGCGACAGTGACTTCTCGGAAATAGACTCCGATCAGTCGCTCGACCGATCCGGATATTGTATGAGGGCGAGCGGCCGGTGTTGGTAAGCAAATCGAGTCAACACGATCGATAATATTTGTAATTTTTAAGTTTAAAAAAGGTTTAAAAGTAGTATACAAGTAATAATGTGATTAAAAAATACTTACGTATGAAAGGTAACGCCATGTTTTAGTAAATTTGACGTGGCAGATCTTTTTTTGAAGCAAAAAACAGAACAATTTGGCATTTTTTAAAGGACGTTGATTCAATCGCGCAACTAGATTTAGTCTAGTGATCAGTGCGGCTGCAACTAGTTTTAGTTTGCATATGGCCATTTGGCCTTATACCTTGACAGAGGGGAACGCCTGTACATGGCTACTCCCCTCCGTGTTGCTCTTTGGTTTTATGCAATAAAAGAATACTTATTTAATCTAACAAGGTTTATTCTTTTAATATTTACTTGTGTTATCTTGCACTCGTTATATATACTAACAAAAACATAAATAAAAAAAACAAACGTTACAAAAAAAAATATTAGTAAACCACAACACTATTCTCTATCGTCATGACGTCACGACGCTCAGCAACCTTCCTTAGAGACGTGCTGTGCCGCACGTTGTATATCGATTTCGAATCGAATCGGTATATATATGAAGATGTTTAAAAAAATAACCGACTTCGAATTTGTAATCTTTCTTATTAGATAATAACTAAAAATGGAGTAATAAAAGTTTAATATTTTTAAAAATCTAAAGTACTTACCTTAAGAGCCATTTCACAATTTTACGCTCTGCAAGTTTTTGGTCGCATCTCGCGAGTCGTACGAGCCGCACGATCTTTGTGCTAGTAAGTATAGTGTGACAACCAAAAGACCATCTTGATCATTTTCTAATGTATAATAAAAATTAATAACTATGGTATAAAATGGTTTTTACATAATTAATTTGTTAGAATTTTTAAGTATGTTATATAACAACAGTCAATAAATTTAAAATAAAAATAAAAAATCAATTTTATGAAACAAACTTTTTAAAATTGATTTAGTTTTTTCAGTCTACAAATGAATCTAATATTTACGATATGAATAAAATAGCATTTTATGTCATCGACACCGACAAACATATTAATTAACAAATAACAAGACAAACAGATTGAAACGCCTATTTGTATTGATAATGTGAGAAAAGAAAATTAAATTATACATTTGTTTACAGAAATTATCATTATATTATTTTACAGTCATTTTCGTAATATGTTTATTTTATTTATATTTTATTATGAAAGTATCAAATGCGGTTTATCCGCTATAACAACAGGCGCTTGGCGCGTATGAGCGAAAGAGACGGCTGCGCAGAATTTGGCGTGGATCTTACCTCTAAGAGCGCTAGCCCTCGACTGACTGACTGGGCTTGATGCGTGGTAATATATACTATCTTTTTATTATTTAATATAAAATGTATTAAAAATGATTACATCTTTTAATTTTTTTTTTTTTGTATTCCTTAATGATGTAAGTTTACTTTGATGAAGATAGTTCGATAAAATTTCTTAGTTTTCTAAGAAAAATATCGCTTTTAAAATTATACTTATTTGGAAAATATTCGTAACTTTTAATTTTTTTTTATCGATTAATAGAGATACAAATGGAATAAAACTCTGTTCTATTATTCAACAAAATTATATTCCAAATATTACGTATTTTTTTAAAATGGTTTCAACTAGTGTTGCCCAAATGCAAGAACAAGACGAGACTTAGCCAGTCTTGCAGGCCTAGCATGCGCGCCACGACAAAATTTTGTCTACCCCTTTTCTCGTATTATCTCTCTATGTCTACAGTAGCTAACATGCGTGCACGCGATACTCTTCTCGTTACGTCAATAGAAGAGATAATCATTAAATTTTAGTGATCTGTGATATTTATCTCTACGGAAGCTAACATGACATCGTAATTTTGTCGTTTTAGGAAGAGAAACTTCTCGTTTTCAATATTATCGACGAGAAAGACGATAAATAAAAAATAAATAACACCGGGTGCCTATTTTTTGTATACCATGGCGTTTCCCTATTATAATTTTATAATTTCGGTATACGAAGAGCGGGAAATGCGAAAAGTCGAGTGAAGTGTGCCATATAATGACACAAAAAACGTATTTGCGCCCTGTTGCTTCTTATTCTAAATAATAATAATAATTATACTTTATTTCAGACCAAAGTATAAGTCCATATTGGGTTAGTACAACAAGACAAGACAACATTCAGAATAAAAAACAAAACAAAATTATATTAAAAAAATCAATAAGTAAAAATAAAATTAAATAGAATAAAAGTAAAATCAATAATCAAAAAAAAAAAAAAATTCAAAAATTCAAAAATTTTAAAAATTAAAAAAAAAAAAAAGCAATGCGTGATAGAATTACAATTATCTAATGTGCGACAAGATATAAAGCACAACACGAGCATATTGTTTTACATATATAATTAAATTCATTTACTTACAACGTTTTATTTTCCATATTTGATTTTTTAAATTAGATATACACTTTTTATCTTAGCCAAAAGGCCGAGAACATTGTTAAATAAAACATGTGTCACTCGTTTGAAATTATACAAACGTTGGCTCATCCCGGTTTGGCACGATTGGTCAATAACCTTGTAAATTCAACTTTACGACATAAGAAATAAGAATGATATTCAGTTGTGATTATGGTTGATAATGTTTCTCTACTCGACAAGGCGAAGTCTTCGGAAGAGAATTTTGTCTCTCGTAGTGCGCATGTTAGGGTAATCGAGAAAATACTCGATGTAGACATTATCTCTCTCTCTCGTCAAGAGATATATCGTTGTATGCATGCTAGGCCGGCAGGTCTTGGTCTTGCAGCAAGAGTCTTGCAAGTCTTGCAATTACCTATTAGTCTATTACTATTTATTAAAGTTTACTTTAAATCTTAGAAAAACGTATTAGAATTGGAACATTGTGAACTTGAATTAACATAGCCATAGTAAAGATCAAGCAGATTAATAAATAACTGAAGATTTGATAAGAAATTCGAAAAATCAACTGACCTATATGTCGTTTTCCATGGAAGTAACTGTTTCTTAATAAACATTTATGATTTATAAGCTTACATTTGCTAAAACATGTAAAAAAACAAATTAATTACAATAACTTGACTGTATTTTAAAGAATATCGCAGGCTTTTTATTTTATTAGTAGGTAAGTACCTACGCTTTTTATATTATTTTATTAGTTTTGTAGAATTTTTTTACACGTTTCAAGTATATTTAAAAGTGGCTACAATATTTATTAAACGGGTGATATTTGAACACTTTTTGCTATTTTTTCTTGTAAAAACTTAAGAAATATAATGACTTACGGTCTTACTTATAAAAATCTCGCTAAGCAATACTTAGCCACCGCTTAGTTAAACCGCTCTTAAGCTACAAATCTATGTTTAACTTTTGTTTACTTATAAACGTTGATTAGCTGTTACTTAGTTAAGAAACAAACAAAGAATGATAATTTTTTTTTTCTAACAAACACACGCAAGTAAGTAGATCAAACGTCACAATATAACAGCTGATTTATGTGAAATCCGCCATCTTGCCGCTTAGCAGGAGTTAAACTATGCCTCGGCAGTGTTTAAATTTGACGGCTATTTAAACACTACTTAACGACTTCTTAACGCTAAATAGTGTTTATAAGTGAGGTTTTTGCTAATCTGTTGCTAAGCAATTGATTAAAAATTAAGAAACGTTTATAAGTAAGACCGTAAATGTACAATAATAGTACCTAAGTAATTAGTTTAAAACCATATAAGTAATCAATATTATAATATATACTTACTAGAATGAATTAATATGACATCTACTACCTATCCTTACCATTTTATCCTAATCATAATACTACTTGCGTGATCAGTATAATGTATTCATTTTCATTCTAAGCACTCTGAAACTTATTTATTCTTTGGAACACCTGTAGGTACTCTTAAAATTCGAAATTATTTTGCATGAGTATACCTACGCCCTATGGCGGCAATCAAATAGTGTCAAATGTTATGATTTCGGCGTGGCGGCAACGATTGTTTTAGATTTCAAAAGAAGCCGCCGGCGCGTGTATCATAACCATGTACTTCCGAAAAGCGGCAAATTTCTTTGAGAAGTAAGTACAAAACCTTTGATGCCGCATTATCAAAGTGCCGATGGTTAAAACATAACTATGCATGCACTCAGTTTGATTTTAATAGATATTTTTTTATTCGCTATGTTTATGGTATTAGTCGTAATGCGCATAGGTCCAGTTTTTCATATTCTTTGATACAGTTTTTTGCGTCTCATAGAATTCCTAAGCGTACCTACCTATACACCGAACTGTTACACCTAACTACTCAGTGAAATAGCGCTAAGTCCTAGCTGCAAGACGCAAGAGTCTTGCAGGCTATGTCTTGTTCTTGCTCAAGTCTTGCACGGTCAGTCTTGGTCTTGGTCTTGCTAAAAATACGCGGTCTTGTTCTTGGTCTTGGTCTTGCAAAAACGCAAGAACAAGACCAAGACTGCAAGACCAAGACTGAATTTGGGCAACACTAGTTTCAACATAGAGGTTATTGAAAAGTAGGACTTCAAAGTATACATTGCGACCGTTTACCCAGGGAGGAGGCTGATGAAAAGGTTAATAATTTTATACACTTAATATAAATCAAAATTCTGATCTGACTATCGACTACAACAAAGGTTGCTCTATTATATTTCAAGAATATAAATTACATTATTGCATCCAACACTGAGATTAACGACGTCAAAATATTACAATTTCGCGGATTGTTATCGATTTTTCTGAAATGGCTCTTAATATGTCTACTATTTATTTAGAGGTTGGTGCTAGTCTTAATATTTAAAGCATGTAAATATTTCTTTTAAACTCGACCGCACCGAGTATATTATCTCACTTCTCAGCCACGTCTGTAAAACTGTCGTGAGCAACTGCAAAGCGCTATGCTAGTGTTATTGTGGAAAGGTAACTAAAACAACGACACCAAACTTTTAAATCAAATAAGACTGTAAACGGTATTACGCCCAGAAAATATAGGTAACTTAGTCGGCAGTCGGGAATGATTGATTAAATTATGATAATGGAAACAGGATATAAAAATAATACGATTCTTTGGTATACACTTTAATAAACTGGAATGTCCTAAAATAAACGTACAAAATATAAACATACTATGTTTTAGCTTAAATACTTGAGAAAAATTAATAGTGATACAATGAAAATTCTCAAATCTATGGCGGTAAACAGTAATGCTTTGGTTGTAAAATTATTAATTCCTAAAAAATGTTGACGATTACAAATTGATCTACATCTAGAAAGGTGGGTAGCTGTTTCTCATATATGGAATTGACAGAGACCAGTGCAGAGTTTCTGTTCATTTCAATGCAATCATATAAATCTACGTACATTATAGGTACAAAGTTCCATAATTTTAGTACCATAACATAGTTTTTTAGAATAATTATACATTTCGATGTTTTTCTAGACAATATACAAATACACTTCTAAGAAAACTACTTATTGTATTTTATTTTACATTTATTTGTTCGACTATGTTCCTCGAGTTATTAAATATTTAAAAATAGAATAAATTAATAAAATTTATAAAGAAATTTCAAAATATACTAATGTAAAAAGATAGAAAATTATAATATTGTCTGATAAATTTTGTTACACAAGTTGTGATACATAAATATGTATACAATATAATGTACATAAAAAAATTGCATCTTATTTTGCAATAATGTTTATGTTCATACGTCAGCATTAATCGATACAGGAATATGTAGTTTTTGAGAAAAGGCCGGTCAATATATTATGTAGCTACATTTTAGCAGCTAAGCTAAGATAATAGTAAAATTTATTACCACTGTATGGGTGTGGTTGAATAAGAACACTAAAGTGCTGCTAAAAATGAGGCCCCCAGATAAGACCCCAATTTAAATAAAACTGGCCCAAAAATGTCAATTAAGTATCGTCATAGGCGTGACGAGCGGCACCAGTCGAATGTTTGTAACAGTTACTTAGGGTCGTTTTCGCTGTTTGATGTAATTTGACGAATTTAGAGTGTCGAAGAACTGATAAAATACGACATAATTGACAGACAATAGAATATTCAGTCTGTAAAACAGTACAAAATGTATCTTTTTTGCCGCTCATTGTGCAACAGTCCATAGGTAAACATAACGTACTTACGTTACCATTAAGGCTGTAAAAAAGTTTGAATTGAATTTTAGGAAGGGGTCCTTGTATGGTATAGACAATATTCAAATTTTTATGTAAAACGGGATATTTACTTTAGTGATCATAAAGCTCACACTAGTGAACTGAAGAAGATCGTTATCGATCATGGTAAATATCCTGTTTTACGTATAAAACAGTGTATTAATAGAATAGTTATATTTTATGGGAATTAATTAAACTATTTATTTATTTTATAACTTATTTGTGACAAACAATTAAAACAATATATATAATAACAGTTTCTTAACAAATATGTACATATTAAGTGTAACAGTAGTTGTGTGTGAATAATTTTTTAAATAGATAATGGAAAAGTGTTTGCGAAATGCGAATACATATTTATATTGGTGCGTCGTTTATTGCCATATTATATTTTATGTAACGAGTAAGAGTTAACGACATAAATGTATAACGTTCTTTTTTATGTATTGTCAAGTATGTGTAATATATAAGCGGCTTAAAATTGTTTGTTAATTGACAACGTATTTTTGTATAAAAAAGGTAATGTATAATTGCTATACTACATTATATTTAAATGACTTAAACTAATAAAGCTTCCATTTTACGTTTACATAATTTAACTAAGAGATTCAATTATATGTACATACATTAAATAATTATGTAAAAAAAATTAATATTCTAATATTATAAGAGATCGTGCACTTTAAATACGGTTTCAATATTACGTGGTAATAGTATTTTAATAAAACGGATATTTTTAATGGAAATGCTTACGTGTTTTAATTAAGAAATGTAGTAGTAGCGTTAAGTATTTGTGCTAGTGTGATGATACATCTTACTGTTATAGTATTTGGCAGAGTTCAAGTTTGTTTTAAATATTAAGTAAAAGGTATGGATTAATTTTGTTGAATTCCCTAATAGTAACAATACAAAACATACGTAAGTATATACATATCATTTAGAGTTTTTAAATTTATTCAATTCGCACCTATTGCTTATTTATCTTATTTTTCTGTCTAATACGTGTTTTGTAATTATATCCATAATAATTTCTATAATATAAATAGTCCATGAATGTTTTAGACTAAATTTAATTCAGAACTTTCTCAAAAAAGATTGACATATTTAATACTTAAAACAGTAAAAAATAAATAATCTTACATGTTAAGGCATATCAGACTATTTAGGCGCTAAACATAACAATGCGCATATAATAATCACATTATTTAATTGAAACAGCAACATTATTCTATTAGAATGTATAACGTGAAAACAGTGGCATGTACTTATCGATTAAAAAAAACTACTATTACGCCAAAACAAAAGCTTCTCTAGAAGCTCGAAAGGCACAAAATTCATAAGATACAGCGCTGAGTTTAATCTTTTTATTTAACACGTAGTTACTCTTTGGAAATTACATATGTAATTATTTAAATACTACTCAAGTACACAAGAGTACCTTAATAAGTGGTACGTAGTTGATATTGCGTCACGCAAGTTAAGGCGTTCCATTTTACTATTTTGGAAGTATCTGAAACAACATTTTTTAGAAGCTGTTTATTCTGAGACAAATAAAAGGACAATACGAATTTATTTATTGAATATATACGTATAGCTGCCGATCCATTAAAACAAATGTTAAAAAGCTAATTAGAACAAATATTAGGAAAATTAATAAATAAGGCATGTAATAGAAGAGTAAGACTAATGCAGCAATGGTGTAAAGGACGGGCACGCTATAGCAGCGACATTTAATACGCGGAAAATTAAATTTTAGTTTATAGATTCGAAATCTCTAAATTATTAGAAAGATACAGTAACCATAGACTAATTTAGCTTTTAAGAGTTAGCATTAGTAGTGGTCGTGGTGGATATTTGTCAGATATCATTTTCTATTCGTAATTGCTAAATCGTACTTTTTTTAATGCAATAAAAATTAAATAAAAATTTTATTTTGATTTACAAAATAAAGTTGTTTTTAAAAACCTCTTTATATAAGTTTCACTAACAGCGCATCCAGCTCTAACCTGAGACATAATAGTTTGTGGCGGTGCCGTGACGTCACTGCCTGTCGACGGTGCGCTTCAGCCACTGCGTGAAGTGCCGCAGCTGCCACACGGCGCGCGCCGAGTCCTCGCGCAAGCGGGCGTTATGACGACGGAGACGACGCACCTGGAGTTGATTTACCAAAACACATATAAATAATGCATGTATTTGTACAACAACTTTTAATACGTGATTTTTGATTTTGATTTTGGAGCGTCATTTGTGATGGTGGAGGGTCGGCCAGCATGAAACAAGCATTCCTGAGAAGACGGTGCCCCCTAACCACGCTTATGATTATCGCTAAAGGTTCTAATTACAATTGTTAACTTATCAATGGTATTAATTTGAATAGTCATTGTTTTCTTGGATCCTTACTAAAGAATTGTAATTGAAACCTAGCGAGTGAATGTTGATAACGGCCCCACTGCTCTAATACACACATATCAAAATCAAAAACCAGCTTTATTCAAATAGGCTCCAAGAGCACTTTCGAATCTTCATTTTACAAATTAAAACTTTAAAATAAATTATTATATTTGTAGGAGTAAAGCTACCTCCGATTCGGAATGTAGATTCTGCAGAGAAGAATCGGCAAGAAACTCCGCAGTTACTCTTTTGAAAAATAATATATAAACTGTTTTAGTACAAAATAAATAACTTTATCAACTATAATCCCGCACCGAGTAATAAGCTTTATCTATTAATTTTTTTAGTAAAAACTTTAAATTTATATAAATTGTTTGTGGGATTTTATTATATATGCGAATACCATAACCCAGAAAGGAAACGTTTACTTTGCGCAGTCGGAAACTTGGAGTTACAATTTTGTTATTCCTTCTCGTGTTTACAATGCGATTATTACTATTTATCTCAAAACAATGAATATTCGGGTGAATATACATAATATTGTTATAAATATACTGTGACGTAATTGTTAATATGTCAACTTTTGTAGTAGTAGGAAGACTAGAGCTCCAAGATCGTAAATGCCGCGAATAGTTCTTTTTTGCAAGATAAATATAGTTTCAATATCTGCAGCATTACACCACAGTAACAGGCCGTACAGCACTATGGAAATAGCTAAAATATATTAAGCGTGCAGATGCAACGTCGGTTTCATTCGATTTTACTAATATTAATGCGAAAGTTTGTTACGATGGATTGATATTTGTATTCGCTTTTACGTAAAATCTACTGCCCTAATTGTAATGAATTCAGTATGGAAACAGCTGTAGAACCAGAAGTGCACATATAATACTTCTTATCCTAATATTCCCACAGAATTTTCGTCGGAATATTAGGCCGGTAAAACCACGAGGCTTAGCTAGTGTATAATAAAATAAAGCTCAGAGTTTCCCAATTTGATTATGTTAGTATTATCATCATCATAAGGCAAGTAGTATGTGTCATAGGAAATTTTAAAATATTTCATAGGTTTGTGTAGTGAAGCGATCGGATAGTTACAAATTGTCACAATCCAGCATAGTTTGTAGGTGTATGTAACAGTATGCGTGCGACTACTGCCAGATGCACCCCAGCATCATTCGGACCTTCGGACATTCGGATATTCAAAAATGTTTATCATTCGGACCGTCTGCTCGTTAGCCACCTTTGTAATATTTGAATATATACAATTCTTCTATACATGTGTTTGTAACCCAGATTCTCCTAAACGGCTGGACCGATTTGTATAGATTTCAATGGGTCCATGGAAGGTTTGAAACATTAGAAATTTGACCCGGTAGGTGGTGGTGCTGCCCGTGGTGGTATGTCAGCAACTACATTAGGTAGCTGCCGCTCCGGACAGCACGCCGCCCGCCGGGCCCGCAGTGCGCTCGGCCCACGGACCTCCTCCTCCAGCTGCAGCCGGTGCCGCTGCGCGCTGGCCGCGTCCGCCTCCAGCGCCGCCACGCGCTCCGCCAGCCCGCACGCGCACGCGCCCGCCGCGCCCCCCACCCCCGCCGCGCCCGCCGCGTCCGCGTCGCCCGACTCGCGACTCTCCGCACCGTCGACCTGTACGAAACAGACTATTAGCTGTCTGAGGCTTGGTGAAATATGTTTTAGTGTTTAAATGTTTCATTATAAATCAACGTGGCTTCAAAATGTTTATTAGAGTTCTTAAATGTTACGTTCATGTTAAACGCTATGAATGTTGATTACGGATGCCCAAAAAAGTAATTTGTATCGATACCGTATCGTAATACATCGCATGCCTTTGTATCGATACACGATATTATCGAATCCTTTTGTATCGATTATATCGATACATAGGTATATTTTACACAAAAACTATCATCACGAAATAATAAAGTTGTAGATTTTTAGTCTACTCTTAGTGGTTTGCTTAGTAATTAGTATGCAATGACCGTCTAAGTACCATGTGTCATTCCGATTGTGCCATTTATCGGCGAAAATTTTGTTTTAATGTCACTCGCCGCGAGAGTTCTTGCCGGTTACTTTGATGAATTCAATATTCAGCGAGACGTGGTAAGGTCTATGTTAGAATTGACTTGTATGGGACAATCTAAAAAGATGGATTCAGAGTCATATAACAGCTCCTACAACCACCAGAGACCTAAAAACTGCTGCTGTTGAGAAGTGGCAGAACATTCTACAAAATGACATCCACGTGAAAACCAATTTACCCACTAATTTTTTCGCCACTAATCCCAAATTACATCTTTGTGCCGTTTGCAGTTGAAACACTTGGACCTTGGAGTAGCAATGCTAAAATTTTTTAAAATGAGATAACTCCCCGTCTTATTGCCTCCACTGGTGACAAGAGGGGCTGGTGAATTTTTTGCCCAGAGAATCGGCATAGCGATTCAACGGGGAAATGCTGCCAGCATTCTTGGCACGATTCCACACGGACATGATTTATACCAAAACTATCTGTAAATATTTAGTTCTTAAGTTGTGAATTGTAAATATGTATAATTATTTATCGTTGTGTCCATTTATTATAAATATTCTTTGACGATTAGCAGGAAAGTGGACATAGGGTGCCAATCAAACCACCAATTGCAAATTCATGCGACGTTTCGATCCTTTATTGGACCATCATCAGGCATCTATAAAATATAAAATCATTGAAGAAAGCTGTATACATAAACTAATCCACAACAACAACCAAACAAAAAGAAACCAAATCCTCAGTACCTTTACATACGGTAGTCAAAAGACATCTCCCCGTCAAAGTTCTTTAAGTAAGATTCTAAATTCCAATACATTATATATTATTTTTTTATTTTAAGTTATATTCTAAACTGTAATCTCTAAATTTTGAAAATTTAAACTACAACATTTGAATTTAATAGGTAACAATATGCACACTTTTAAGTTATTAAGTTTTTGATTTTACAATTTCAAGGCATCAAATTCTCCGAACTTGACTATTGAACTGCATCTAAAACACCAATCATATATGTACACACAAAACCATCAAAGACTGACAATATCTACACAACGATCAACAACCAACATTTTATATTACCTTTACATATGTTAATTAAATTTATAATTTTTTTTTCTTTTTCCTCCTATTTTGGTTCCTTTAATTTATATTATTTCTACCCACATGTATTTTTCTTCAATTTTATATATTAATTTTTATTATTCATTATTTAAATTGTTAAGATTTAAAAAATATTAGTCATTTCCTATCAAATTGTCATTAAAATTATGTCATTTAAAATTGGCTAGTTACAAAATTTACATTACAATTTCTATTTTGTAGTTATTGCTCTTTACATTTACATTTTGTTCTCCAATTTCTTGTATTTTCTTGTCTAAAACAACAAATTATACATAAGCCATAGCCGAACACGTTACATTGTACAAGAAACAAACTACCCACTACCAGTGTACTAAATACGGATTTTGAACTATAATCATTGTAATATAAGCTTTTACTCACATGGCTTATGAATTATAATTTATACATAATTATAAATTATACATAAGCCATGTGAGTAAAAGCTTATATTACAATGATTATAGTTCAAAATCCGTATTTAGTACACTGGTAGTGGGTAGTTTGTTTCTTGTACAATGTAACGTGTTCGGCTATGGCTTATGTATAATTTGTTGTTTTAGACAAGAAAATACAAGAAATTGGAGAACAAAATGTAAATGTAAAGAGCAATAACTACAAAATAGAAATTGTAATGTAAATTTTGTAACTAGCCAATTTTAAATGACATAATTTTAATGACAATTTGATAGGAAATGACTAATATTTTTTAAATCTTAACAATTTAAATAATGAATAATAAAAATTAATATATAAAATTGAAGAAAAATACATGTGGGTAGAAATAATATAAATTAAAGGAACCAAAATAGGAGGAAAAAGAAAAAAAAATTATAAATTTAATTAACATATGTAAAGGTAATATAAAATGTTGGTTGTTGATCGTTGTGTAGATATTGTCAGTCTTTGATGGTTTTGTGTGTACATATATGATTGGTGTTTTAGATGCAGTTCAATAGTCAAGTTCGGAGAATTTGATGCCTTGAAATTGTAAAATCAAAAACTTAATAACTTAAAAGTGTGCATATTGTTACCTATTAAATTCAAATGTTGTAGTTTAAATTTTCAAAATTTAGAGATTACAGTTTAGAATATAACTTAAAATAAAAAAATAATATATAATGTATTGGAATTTAGAATCTTACTTAAAGAACTTTGACGGGGAGATGTCTTTTGACTACCGTATGTAAAGGTACTGAGGATTTGGTTTCTTTTTGTTTGGTTGTTGTTGTGGATTAGTTTATGTATACAGCTTTCTTCAATGATTTTATATTTTATAGATGCCTGATGATGGTCCAATAAAGGATCGAAACGTCGCATGAATTTGCAATTGGTGGTTTGATTGGCACCCTATGTCCACTTTCCTGCTAATCGTCAAAGAATATGTATAATGTTTAATAAACTATTGTTTTTTTTATTTACCCTTATGCAGAAAACATATTAGTTAATTGATATTTCTGTGACTTGTTAAATTGCCACACATAGATATCTTTTTTCTTTCTTTTAATTGATATTAAATGCGAACTTGGGGAGGCCTATGTCCAGCAGTGTACTGCAATTGGCTGAGCTGACTTACTGAATGATTTCATGAAGATAAAAAAACTACGAACAAGAAAATTTGGTAACAATAAATCGTTATTCACATTTCTATGTATAGATTTTAAACTGAGCGCTTCATTTTACTTATTATATAAGTATTAAAACATATAGAATTACAATTCGTGAGATTTAATAGTAGCTCTTGTACAGTATGTATTATAAAACTAAAACTCAGTATGAACTTAATGTGACTCACTGGTATCTCCGACCACGTATCGAGGCCGACCTCCGTCGTCGTCTCTGAAGTCGGGTCGACGTTGTCCATGGATGGATACTGGTGCTCTTCACAAATCTATATTGATAAGGTAGAAAAATAGCAATAAAAATCAATAGCTCATTGAAGCCATATTTATATATATTAGTTTTAAAATCATAGCATTTTAATAAAAAAAAAGAAAAGTGATAACATTTCATTTGTGTTATAAAGTATTAGACCACACCGAAAGGGATTGTATCCAAATGTATTTGTTAAAAGAGTAACAATGCAGATCAAAATCAGACCGAGAAGGAAACGTAAGAGGTATGTTTCAATAGAGAACTAAACTACTTATTTTAGCAAAGCGTTTCTGAACACTGTTTGTCTAACTTCATAAACTTACTAAGTTTCATCAAACCTACCGTCACATCATACATCAAATTACTATTTGTCCTATTTTTAACGATTAAGAAAGGCATCAGTAGCATTAAAAAAATATGTCAGAAAATCTCAACATACGTAATTCACCTTGCGTTTCCTATTAAGCGCAACAGCTGCATCGGTTACAATGAGGTGCATAATTAAACAGCGAATAAGCGCTGGGACGTACTTGCAGCATGGCGCGCGTGGCGGTGTGCACGAGCGCGGCCCAGTCCAGAGCGGAGGCGTCGGGCAGCGGGAGCGGCGCGCCGTCCGCCGCCGCGCCCCCCGCGCCCCCCGCGCCCGCCGCCGGCCGCCCGCCGCGCGGCTCACCGAGCTCCGCGTCCATTAGCCGCATCAGTTCCTCCTGTCACAATTATACTATAAAGTTGAACGGCTTCACTTAAAGCTATTTTCTGCTTTATTTCAAAAACCTTGGCGGACCGCTCTCGCTTGACGACACGGTGAATTAGGCTCTGATCAATCTCCAAGGGAGAAAAAAGAAAGAGGCTTATGTTTTGGATGCAAGTAGACTATAAAATTTTGTCAGTTTTAATTTTTTTATAAACTCAGTGACACAGATATTAATTAACAAATAACAAGACCAACAGATTTGAATGCCTATTTGTATTGATAATGAGAGAAAAAATAAATAAATTATACATTTGTTTAGAGAAATTATCATTATATTATTTTACAGTAATTTTCACATATTTTTTTATTTTTATGAAAGTATCAAATGCGGTTTATCACACTATCACAAAAAGCGCTTGGTGCGTGTGAGCGAAAGAGACGGCAGCGCAGAATTTGGCGTGGACTTATCCTCTAAGAGCGCTAGCTCTAGACTGATTTACTGGGTTTGATGCGTGGTATTATATACTATCTTTTTATTCTTAATACAAAAGGCATTAAAAATAATTAAATATATATTTTTTTATGTTCCTAAATGATGTAAGTTTACTTTGGTATAGATAGTTCCTTAAAATTTCTTTATTTCTAAGAAAAATATCGCTTTTAAACTTATACTTATTTGGAAAATATTTGTAAATTTAAAATTTTATTACGGATTAACGGAGATACAAATGGAAAAAAAATCTGTATAAGGTATCAACAAAAAGATATTCCACATATTATAATAGAAAAATTGGACTTCAAATTATACATTTCGATCATTTACCCAGGTTGCTCTGTTATATTTCAAAAATATAAATTACATTATTGCATCCAATACTGAGATTCGACGTCAAAATATTACAATTTGGCGGATTGTTACCGATTATTGTGAAATGGCTGTTAAGATTAATTTCTACTTAAATCTATATAAGATAGGTTTGATTTTCATGAACAGTAGCTTTATACACGGAATACACGTAGACTAGGATACAAGATAGTTTAACATTCAAATTATTTAATATAAATTTATGATTTATTTGACATTACTATAAATATTTATATATTGTAAATGAAATGGCAGTCTAACATCTATACATATAATAAAATGGTAGGAAAGTCAAAACTGTACATTGAATATTTTTTTAAAAGAATACTTGGGGTGTGATCTACAATCGATACCGAAGCCAATAATATAGTTTTTAGAATTTTTGTCTGTTTGTCTGTAAGTATGTTCAGGATAAACTCAAAAAGTACAGCATGGATTTACTTCAAATTTGGCACGAATTAAGAAGTCGGGTCAACATATAGGCTACATATTATCATGCTATCACCTACCGGAAACGAGCAGTGAACCTTTATTTCCTCAACGCATTCTGTGACAACGTGTAATCTAACGACGCATATTTGAATATTGTTGTTATTATGTTAATAACCACGCTATATAAGCTAACTTCACACTATAAAAATCACGCAATATACGTAACTAAGCCGATAAACATAATTAAATGAATATAAGTAGACAAGACAATTTTAAAGCAGCGCCATCTATGAGATTTTTCTGAAATGTAAAGAACGGGTTAATGAATGTTATTTTAAAAGGTATAATCGTAGGTATTTTTAGTGCTGTATACCGTTCACGCAGACGACGTCGCGGGCAGCAGTTAGTAATATATAAAATAACGTACTCCAAATCAGTGTATAACCGCTTGGGTTTCATCATGACCTGTTCAGAAGTGTCCGTTGGGTTATAACTATATTACAGTTGTCCAGAGTGCGGTCGCACCGTGAGTGAGATTATTCCAAGCGATATAAAAGTGTATCTTGGGTTCACTTCCGTTCCGATTAGACGCCTCAGTTAGAGTCCATCAATACTAAACGGTGTGGTCGTACCGTGAGCGAGGAGTGTGTTGCGGAGTGGACGGCAGAGCGCGGACGACGCGCGTGTCTCGGAGACGCGTCTTCGTGGGAGCGTCGCCGCACGTCCACCTGCCCGCCCGATGTAGTGCTCCGCCCCGACCCGCCTGCAAATAGACCACTGCTTTCAACTCTTAAATATATCTTGACATCTTTAAATTAGACGTTTACCTACAGTAAAACTGCAACTGTTTTACAGTATCTTATGTAACTGTTTTACGGTATATTTGTACATAGGAGATATTTAAGAAAAAAATGTGTAAGTGTCGTCTTAGAGCTAATACACGCCAAAAATATTGTACAGTAAAGCCTGTCTATAACTCTTGTGTGTTTGTCTGTTAATAGTGAATGAAATTTGATGCAGATTTCATAGTTAAATTGACGGAGGTCTAACTTAAAAACTGATGCATGTTTCATTTTAACACGTCTCTTAGAATTTGATCATTATAATCACTTCAGCCTATCGCAGTCCACTGCTGGACATAGTCCTCCACAAGTTCGCGCTAAAAATCGCGTGAACTCATGTGTGTTGCCCATAGTCACCACATTGGGCAGGCGGGTTGGTGACCGCAGGGCTGACCTTGTCGCACCGAAGACGCTACTGCCCGTTTTCGACCTGCGTATTGCAAAGCCAGCAGTTGTATGGTTATTCCGCCATCGGTCGGCTTTTTAAGTTCCAAGGTGGTAGTGGAACTGTGCTATCCCTTAGTCGCCTCTTACGACAGCCACGGGAAGAGAGGGAGTGGCTATAGCCACTATACTTTACTGCCGTTGCCACACAGCTTACCTAATTACTTAATCTGATACGTTTACAATATTCGACGTAAACGAAGTCACGAGCACAGCTAGTTTATATTATAAACTTTAACTATGAACTACTAATAAAAAATGACAAATCAAAAGGCTGAGCTTTAAAGTAATGTATCCTCAGGTATAGTGATTGGAGAAGCACATTAGTCTAACCGGTCCCGTAGCCCGAGGTGTCGGAGCGCGGCGGCGACTGGCGGCGGCGCGCCGGCTGCTGCGCCCACGCCTCGCCGCACGCGCTCGCGCACTCGCAGCGCGCGCCCGCCGCGAACGTGAGCCGCACCTGCCGCACGGGACATCACTGGTAATCTCGCCTACTATTCGTTATGAATGCAACGGACAGTCCTCTTTGCAGGGGATGTCTGGCTGCTGAAGAAACAGCCGAATGCGAGGGAGTGGCCGCACACCGGGCTACCATCCTTAAGGAAATAAGGACGCTCCGAGAAACCTGTGAACGGCCCAGGAGGCTTCTGAGCTTCTTGAAGGAGCGGGGCTGGCTGAATTAGCCCTCTTTTCACGCATAACGAACCATCTTTGTGTCTAAATGTGGAAAACCGAGCCCACAACAAAACAAAACAAAACTAATGTCACCTCGTACCGTATCTGGCCACGAGCGAGTGGTTCGATGTGGTGATGTTGACGGTTACCGTGCACTTGTAAGCGTAAGGAGGCTTAGCTTCTAGTAGATATGGCGTGTGTATATGCTGATGTTTAGCTCTTGTCGAGAGCAAGTTATAAGTTTTGATTAAAGTAAAGTACCCTAAATGTATTTTGATGGTTTGTATCAAAATCGAGTTACATAAATGGGCCTTTACGAAATTAATTATTGATGCAACTAACGAATATTATTAATGGGTTCGGTCAAATAATAATAATAGGTTCAAATTTTGCAGTGAAAGCTCAGATTCTAATAGCAGTTAAAACATAAAAGCTGTAGGAAAATCGCACTCAGAAATTAAGTGGAAACTTAAGCCCGATTCCTAGATTAAAAAATAAAATAAAAAATAATAATAAAATATATGTATAATATATGGATTGTATATATTATTTAATTATAGATTATATTATATTCTTAAGCTGCACAAGCCCTTAAATTCAACAAGCTCCTTTCTGGTGGGTTGTCTGGAACTATCAGAGATAAGATCACTATCTAGTGATAAGACCGCTCGTTGCATGCGATGTAATTATTATTATTTTCCCCTTTAAGCTTTATACTTATGTAATTGTTATATGTTACTGTGTGCAATAAAGTTATTTATTATTATTAAAAATAAAAACGATTCGTAATTATAAGGAGTGGTTTTTGATAATAGGAAGTGGAGTCTTCAATTCGAACAGCGTCGGTAGGAGAGCGGCCGCTACTCACGGTGACGGGGTCGGAGGTCTTGAGCAGGTCGACGAGGTGGTCGTGCGGCAGCGCCACGACGGCGGCGCGGCACACCTCCAGCAGGCGCGCGCCGCGCCGCACGCCCGCGCGCGCCGCCGCGCCGCCGCCCTCCACCGCCGTCACCAGCCCGTCCGCCTGCACGTGGAACCCTGCCGCGTGCGACTTTCTTAATATATAATCATTAGAGTTATCGGGGAAGCGGACGTAAGGTGCTTATCAAAATACCAATTGTAAGTTAATGCGACGTTTCAATCTTATATTAGATCTTCTTCAGGCATCTTTACATGTAGTGTTTAATTGACATCTATACAATTCTATTGCCACTATGCATAATCATACAATACTTTCCATTTTTTTTTTTTTTCATAAACAAGGTATTATCGGTAAGGTAAATTGACATATTGTTTATTGGAATTAAATTATAATCAAACGGAAAAATTTTTGGTCACTGTAACCCAAGTAGACATTTGTTTGATTTTTTCCCTATTGATAATATTGTTTGTGTTTATATTTGTTACATTTGGTCAACTTTGTCATACGACGCATTATGAAGCGGGCGGAGTGCGACACAGTTTTATATTAAAGTAGTTATTATCGTTACCAATTATATTTGCTATGTACCAAATATTTGAAATAAATAAATGTTATGTTGTTATTAATAGGTGATTTGGAAAGTTATTTAGTTTTCATTAATTACACTATATATAAAACATTATAAAACTCGTATTTGTATTTGTCTCTGCGAAATGTCTTTTTGTATTCGTTGCTATGAAGAACTTCAATAAATTATTAAATAATAACGCTTCGGCCTGTAATATCCCACTACTGGGCATAGGCCTCTTTCCTATGTAGCAGAAGGATCAGAGCTTAATCCACCACGCTGCTACAATGCGGGTTGGCGGATATATTCCCTATTATATTACTATGAGTAACGATCGCTATCAGGTGTACATGATAACAACCGGGACCGACGGCTTAACGTGTTCTCCGAGGCACGGTGGGGAGACCCACAAGGACTGAACAAACACTCAGACCACGGCAAACACCCGTATGGCCAATACAAATGTTTGTCACGTGCGGGGATCGAACCCGCAACCGCAAGCGCAACAGGTACAATCCATGGCTGTAACCGTTGCGCCAACGCGGCGTCTTAAAAAATAATAAAATAATACTTAATTAAATTCTAAGGACTTAGAGAGCTCTACTTGCTGCAGATTACGACAGGCGATCAAAGGCGACGGCCAGTGTAATTAGTTATAGTCTGTGGTGTTACCGAGCTGAGCCGCGGCGCCGCGCTCCAGCGCCAGCTCGGGCAGCGCGTGCGCGTGCGGCGGCGCCACGCTGGCGAGGCGGCGCAGCAGCGCGCCCGCGGCCGCCGCGCGCACGCTCTCCCCGCGGTGGAAGTACACGCGCACCCACGCGCCGCTCACCACCCAGCCTGCGGCCGGCACGCCATTACTGCTCACTTCCGCTCGGTTTATCCGTTCACATTCTTTGAGTTTACTTCTTAAGAGTGTATACTACCTCAAATTGCTTATTTTCCGCTCGGCAGGATGTCCATATCTTCCAAACTACTGAATATTTAAGTTTGAAATTTATGTATGGTAAAGTTCAGGACATAAACTATCTTTCATATGTTTCGAAAACACGATTCCAGAAAATTTTCTCGATAGAAAAAAACCGCAAAGTTACCTCTATTTTTGTATTTAAACCTTAATATCTCAGTAAATATAGAAGTTATGGACTTAAGATTAATGCATGGTAATTGAAATAAGTATGACGAACATTTTATATGTTGCGATTTTTAAAAAATAACTATTGATAATGTTTGTGGGGAGAAAATACATGTAATTCGCGCTATGAACAACCAAGCGCTCTCAATTCTCATGTGTATTTGGTACGGGTGAAATCTGAATTCGAGCTGAGGTAGGGTAGCCCCTTAAGAAGCTATATAAAGCCCGCGGAATGAAAATAATATGGCGAGTTAAATCATGTAACAACTGATGCTGACTCTCAGTGACGCTGAGTTGGTACAAAAGTATGCTAGAATTTATTGTACCGATACGAATAGCAATGAAATTCATGTTTTTATTTTAGAGTTCTATTATTTTATTTAATATAATTTGATTAATTTTATAGAACACTTTTATTTTTAAATATCACAGTATTCGTTCTCGATAAATAAACTCCAGTCGCGTGTACGATCTGGCAAACACATTTTTTTTTTTTCGATCCTCGTCTCGTTTAACAAGTTTCATTGCAAGCGTTTCGACAGTTTTAGCGTGAAGGAGAGATACACCATTTATTCACAAGGTTAGCTGGAAATTTAAGCTATGTAAAATTTATAAAAGAATAAACTTACATTAACTAATAAGTTACAGGTAAAACTTACCAAGTAATGTATTAGTCGGTAGCACCAGTACAATCTGCCTAGAACTCTCTTCGACAATAACTATACTATCTGCAGATATACCTATAATGCAGTCTGTTAAGTTACCCCCCGCTCCCTCGTCCTGTACTTGCACCTGAAACCCGGTGATATAATTTGAACATATCTTTTTTATTCATTACTAGCGACCCGCCCCGGCTTCGCACGGGTGCAATCCTTTTACTAAATATACTATAGAATGTCTTTATTTATAGTGTGAAGCTAGCATATAGAATTGTTATTAACATAATTACAACAACATTCAAATATACGTCGTTAGATTACAAGTTGTTACAGAATGCGTTGAAGAAATAAAGGTTCACTGCTACCCCGTAGTTGATAGCGTGATAATTTGTAGCCTACATATTGACCCGACTTTTTAATAATATTCGTGTCAAATTTGAAGTAAATCCATGCAATTCTTTTTGAGTTTATCCCGGACATACATACAGACAAAAATTCTAAAAACTATATTTTTGGCTTCGGTAGCGATTGTAGATCACATCCCAAGTATTCTTTAAAAAAAATATTCAATGTACAGTTTTGACTTTCCTACCATTTTATTATATGTATAGATTGTTTTTTATGTTATCAATATATTTAATAAGTTAGTATACTATTGAACTGTTTTTAATAGTATTATCACAATTAAAAAAAAAAGTTAAATTACCACTATAAACTATTATTCTTACCAACTCGTAGGAGCAAAAAAGTTGTCACATTCCAGCCTCATCTATACATATAATAAAATGGTAGGAAAATCAAAACTGTACATTGATCAATATGATGAATCGATACCGAAGTCAACAATATAATTTTTAGAATTTTTGTCTGTTTGTCTGTATGTATGTCCGGGATAAACTCAAAAAGTACTGCATGGATTTACTTCAAATTTGACACGAATATTTTTAGGTCGGGTCAACATATAGGCTACATATTATCCCGCTATCATCTACGGGGAATGAGCAGTGAAAGGTTCACTCACACAGGTTATTTCTTCAACGCATTCTGTAACGTGTAATCAAACGACGCATATTTGAATGTTGTTGTTATTATGTTAATAACCATGCTATAAGCTAGCTTCACACTATAAATAAAGACATTCTGTAATATTTAATATCAGCATTAGTAATTTAGTATCATCATTGCACCCGTGCGAAGCCGGGGCGGGTCGCTAGTTATTTATTAAAAATTAAGGAATTTTGTAGACAATTTTAGGGTTAACAGTTAAAGATTACACCGCATAAATTTGAATAAACAATAATTAAAATTAACTTAAATATTAACATTTTTAATAATTTACTTTTTTAGAAATGCCTCAGTGGACATTAAAAAATTTAGTTGTTGATACCTCTTGATTATTAAGTTTACTTTTAATTAATAGGTACATTTTGTTTTAGAGTTGAAATAAAGAAGTGAAACTACAATTTACATGAAAGCACAATGCTCCTCCGACCAATACATCGTTAGTGCAGTCTTCGACGCGAGGCACAATGGCGTTGTTGCTGGAATTGTTTCCGCTCTTCATCAATAACGAAGAGAATATAGCTGAAAATAATAATTAATATTATATAATAATCTATACAAATAAAAATGAATCACTAAATGTGTTGTTAAGCGCTAAAATCGAGAGCGGCTGGACCAATTCAGGCCGATTTCTTTTTAAATACTTGAGGAACGAATATTTAAGAAAAATGAGCAGAAAATTGTAAGTTTCCGGAAATGAAACGATTATTGCAATTGCAAGCATTTTGCAGTTCGCAATATAGGTTAGTATGTCGGTTAGAATAAAATAAATAATAAAATCGATATTATATTTGCGCACCAAAGTAGCAATGTAATGACGCTACAAATTTTTTATTATTAATAATTAAATGAAATTAATGATAATTTAAAAAGATTTTTTTTTTCATATCTAGGTATATTTATTACTCAATTAGGTACTAATATACAACGTATATTTATTATGGACATTGCCTTTTTAAGAGATTAAATTAAATAAGAAAGTTTTATTTGCATTTTAAGATTTAGCTTACAGAATTTTTGTCCAGTGTCTGTAGTCGTAGCAGTAATATAGTTCTTAGCTAAATCTTTCAGGTACTCTTGTCGCGTACGGGTCGCCATCGTACTAAACTTAGGCGATTGGATGGCAGCATTTTCACCATTAATAACCTAAATAAATTATTACACGTTTAGTAAAATAGATATTGAGACAGCTAACTGAAAAGTAATAAAATTAATAAGGATATATTTACCTTACTTAAAAGTAAATCAGTAAAAGCTTCTCCTTTCGGATAGACCGCCCCATCTTTAATAGGGGGACCAAATAAAGGCACTTCTTTAGCACGACTTACAGCTATACTATAATGTGTATTCTCTGTACACGGATCTATAACTCTTACAACCACAAAAACATGCTGAAACTGTGAACGAATATTTCTCGGCGTGAAAGGCGCCGCACCCGGTTCTTGGAAGACAATTGTTACTATATCATTGCCGATGTGCCGTTTCCTTAACAACTGCTGCCTGTTGTTCGGCGTGTATGGAAGCATTGTTGAAACATGGAACATTATTTCGCACCCTTGATACGTCGTATAAACGGAGTACAGACCAGTGGAGTCCGTCCTGTTATCGAGACCAGCCTTATATTTATCGAAATCTTTTAATCGAACTGTTTGACCCAACATTTGAAGAAATTCTACGAAGGCAGGGCCAGCTTCTTGATTATTATACATTTCTTCTTCAGTTGACTGACCACTCTTACAATACATAACTCCTACTTTATATTGTCTCGTGACGCGTTGCTCATCCAATCGCAGAAGCTGTTCCTCAGCACCTCCACTTGTAATTCCAAGTCTGTAAATTGCAATTATAAATTAAGTAAGTTAGTCTGTAAGGTGTAATTGTAAGTTAATTATAATTTAATCCGGTAATAGGTTTAACACCGGCAGCGACCACCAGCTACTACGAGGCAATCTGAATATATGCCTCCGAAAAGAGTCCGTTTGGAGAAATCTATTTTCCGACTTACGCTGCTCCAAATACTATGTGGCTCCGAGTAGTTCGGACTGGAATTTCAAAATCGATTCGATTCGTTGGAAACCACTAGCGACGTTGACGAGATGAGCGGCACATTCCGGACATCGAAGTCGACGAGATTAGTACCGGGGAAGGGCTCCGGGGATTTGGTATTGGTCGGGAATTGAAGTATTGAGATGTATGTACGAAGCAGCGACGATGACCGTGCATAACCTGGACCAACGAACGAGACTTATTTTTGTTTGTCGTGGGGTAAGACAGGGGAATGTATTGTCTCTAAAACTGGATACCATTGCGCTTGAGGATGTCTTAAAGACTTTGGATTAGGAGGCTTCAACATCAAAGGCGAATACATCTCTCACCTTCGATTCGTCGACGATATTGTCATCTTTGCGGAGACGGATGAGCTAGGCTAAATGCTAGGCGGCCTAAATGAGTCCTCCCAACGAGTTAGTCTCAGTATGAACTTGGATAAAAAGAAAGTTATGTTTAACAGCCAAGTCATACCGAGACCGGTACCGGTCGATTGTACCCTTCTCGAAGTTGGTCAGGATTATGTCTACCTAGGCGTTACCATTAAACTAGGGTGAAACAACTTCGAAAGGAAGCCAATAGAATTCGGTTGGATTGGGCGACGTTTAGCAGGCTTCGCGGAGTCTTTTTTTAAATGCTGCAATGCTTAAAGACAAAAGTCTTCGAGCAATGGGTCCTGCCTATTTTAAACTACGGTGCCAAGACGTGGACACTGATGAAGTGACTAGTCCAGAAGTTTAGTCACTCAACGTGCGGTCTCTCTCAAAGATAGGATAGGATTAGGTGAGACTATTCGTGAGAGAACGAAAGCAACCGACATATCCCACAGAATTAGCAGGTTGAAGTAACAGTGAACTGTCCATCTGCGTCGATGGCCGCTAGAGCAGAAGAGTAATGGAGACCGCGTGTTGGCAAACGCAGTGTTTGACATTGTCGGTGGTGGCTGGATGAAGATTGCGGAAAACCGGGATGGTTAGCGCGAACTTGGGGAGACCTATGTCCAACGGTGGACAGATCAATGAGAATAGACTGATCAATGAGGAATTAATATCATTTTATGTCGATAGTGTCCAGAAGAAAAACAGCTTATTTTTAACTCGGACCGAGAGAAATTAAAGCGATTAATAATTGTGATTGTTATTTTATTCACTTCTGTAAAACTAGTTCGAGAATTATACAGAACTGTCTTATAGTTATTTACTCATTTCAAAGCCAGTATCGTTCTTTGGGCCGATATATTAGGTTTAAACGAAACTGACTTTTGACTATCTTAAATAATAAGGGATATTCATTATTAAATATTACCTTAAACAACTAAGCTGTATCTCAGGTGCCACATACTCCAACACCTCTTTCGTGTTGTACGTTGCACTATTGTTACTTGGCTTAACAGTAGGCAAAGCGTCTTCTAGGACGGAACCGCGTAGGGTGAGAAGTTCAGAAGTTCGTATAATAAGACGATACTGCCAGGCAAGTTGGGACGCCGGCGCGGACGCATCTCCACCTCCCCGCCTTAGTTCCACACGCTCTTTTTTTATAGAAATGGCCACTGGTCCTAAATTCTCGTCCATTCCGAACCAATTTTGGTGAGCTGAAATAATTTTATTGTAATAATATTAACTTTTCAATATAGTCATTATATTTTCTGCTTTGTTTCAATAATTTATACTCACGATGGGTATAAAAGTAGTTTCTGTAATACAATGCGCCTAAATCTTGGCTTTCTATAGGTAACGGAGTGCTGGATCTCATGAAGGGGCAACCATTTCGCCAATGAGTTTGCCCAGGTGGAAATTCTAAGACTGAAAAGCCATAAGCTGCCCTGGGACGATGCCATCCTCCAAACTGTCCAGGAATTGCTCCTCTCGCTGTACGAGAGCACAGAGACACGCAACGTTCTTCTTCACCTAAAAGACGAAATAATAAAATCTTTGTATTTATTTCCTTTTTACTAATCTGTTGAAAAATGTCAAAAAGGCTTAGTATCCTTTATAAGTGCAATCCTATTGCATGAGTCATAAACAAGTCTGAATATGGCTGGAACTGTGACTTTAAAGGGATATAAATAGGTTTTATTAATATAGGTTATTTTATGTTTAGTGATTTGTATTAATGTTATTTAATAATAATCAACGAAAACTACAAAATCAAAAACATAAGCGTTTATAGTAAGAATTATCTTACTTAATATAATAATGATTTTATAAAAACCTGCATTCCAATGCATGACTGATTCAATGTTATTGACCATACAAATAGGAGAGTTATTGAATCTTAACATGCATACCTAATGCAAAATAATTAAGTATTGAAAATGAAAGTTTTATAAGAATGTTTAGTTTCTGAAGATTTGTCTCTATAATAAATAAATAATTAAAGTATGTTAATAACATAAAATTTTGCCTGTAAGATTGGTTTTAATTTTTTATTATCTTAGAAAAATATCATGTGCAAGATGTTAAAATTGTATTTATTTTATAACAACTCATTAAGTGAAATATACTATAAAATTCATGTTTCTTACAGATTATAATATCATCATCATCACTTCAGCCTATCGCAGTCCACTGCTGGACATAGCCCATATGGACAGAGTTTGATATATCGTCCCTTAGCTAATATAGCATATAAGCGTATATAGCGTATAATAATTACCTAAGATTATTTATATTAAATTATTACTTCTTTATAACACAAAAATTCCACCAATTTTATAAAATAGACAGTTTTTTTCGTCTCCTGTAAAGTTGTTAAAAATGACTTCAGCGGTGTTGTTAGCAAAGGGACGATATGTATTATCTTCTTCTTGTTTAGGGTTAATGGCTTTCAATAGTGCCAAATGAGCATGTATTATAATTTCTTATTCTTTAACTCAAAATGTATTATTTTATAAAGAAAGTGCTTAAGTCAGTATGATACCTAATTCTCACAGAATACATACACGCATATTTCTATGAGTATAAGAAGTAATAGCTTTATTCTCACATTCTTTATCAAAGAATTGTGACATGATTATTCTATCTTGTACTAAAATTTCAATATTTTTAAGATTTACTGTGATTGTGTTTATTGATTTTATTTGAACACTATCAGCAACACAGATTATCTTACTCATTTATAGATTTATTTTATCACTCAGAATGTACAAATTTCAAGGATTTATAATGATTTATTATGAGATTACAATAAACATATGTATCATGAAATAATACCCGTTTCAGTAAATAGCCCGTTACTAAATACATTTCTAATACACTACTATGAATGTACACGTATGAAATAAACGCTTATTATTATTTATTATTATTATTACTGCCGGGAGACGATAAATAAATGTTAGGATTTTGTCAGGATTAGGTATGGTTTTGCATTTGCTGACAACCACTTGTGAATGTCTGCCAATTTACGGACAAAATGAAACATTCGAAATCGAGTATGAATAGAAAATAATTCAATATCGGAACAAGATACTAATATAACAGAGGGCATAGGTGGTCGACAGGCCCTTTTTTGACTGGATCACTGAATTGTGTCAGTGTTAAATGCATTTCAGAATAAAATCGTAAAGTTATATAATTATGTAAAAATTTAGATTTTCAGTTAGTAGTGATTAACTTCAGATGAATGAAAATTTTGTATTACTTATCTATTTGTGACAGTTGTGATAGCTCGATTATTGCAGCATTTGTCGATACACATGTACTGTGTGGCTACGGTACTAAAGAATTTAGCCACCCCCTCTCTTCCCGTGGGTGTCGTAAGAGGCGACTAAGGGATAACAAGGTTCCACAACCATCTTGGAACTTAAGAAGCCGACCGATGGCGGGATAACCATCCAACTGCTGGCTTTGAAATACACAGGCTGAAGACGGGCAGCAGCGTCTTCGGTGCGACAAAGCCAGTACTGCGGTCACCAACCCGCCTGCCCAGCGTGGTGACTATGGGCAAAACACATGAGTTCACGTTATTTTTGACGTAAACTTGTGGAGGCCTATGTCCAGCAGTGGACTGTATAGGCTGTAATGATGATGTCGATACAATGATTTTATTTTATACCTCCTTTGTAAAGGAGGCTAACAAGTGTGCGGTCTGCCTGAAAAGCGTAGATCATAGCCTATGTAGACTTGCAACACCAGAAGCACTGTAAGCGTGTTGCCAACCATAACCCTTTACCCTACCCCAGAATATTTTACACCGCAACAAAAGAACACTACTAAAGAGCGTTAGCTGTTCTTTGTAATAACTTTATTATTATATTCTTACACATAAATATTGCAAATGCAAAGTTTGTGAGGAGTAATGAAAGATACTTTTTAGGTTAAAAAAACTACATGGTATATTGTAAAATTTAGTAAGTAAATATTTATAGACCATGACAACATTAGGGTTTTCATAATAAGATTCTCATAAATGCAAGAGTTTGGCTGGTAAAACCTCAAACTACAGTCGGTATTGTAAAATTTAGTATTGTTTACATATTTTGTATTGAATTTCCTTAAATTTAAAAATTGCATAAATTTATTAAAATTGTAATTTTAGCAACATATATTATAAACTAGCTGTGTCTACGATTTTATTCAAGTGGAATAGTGACTTTGGACAGCATTTTTTAGATATATCTTGCGGTTTATTTTGGATCATAAATACCATTGTTTGGGTATTTACATGTATATCGTGATTTTTTAAATTGGTATTACTTTTTTATTTATGAATCCATTGAGATGATACATATACTAAATGTTAAGTGAAGCTTACCACAATATGTTAGTGAAAACCACATCTAAATAGGATAAACCTTTTCTGAGATTAGCGTGCACAACCGCACAGACAAACAGAAAAAAAATCCAATGATCATTGTTTTGGGTGCTATTTGCGTTGATAAAGGTCCAAATATTTTTTTTTCTCTCATATATCTTCCATGTACAGACAACGATCCATTACATTTTTCTCATGTGTATAATAAGCCACGTATATACATAAGGAAATTGAGTATTGAGATTCTGCAGCTAGTAGTAATTTAGTTTTTACAGAAGCTAGATCATATTTCATCACAAAATTACATAAATTTTCTAATCATTATGTATCATACATTAATATTATTAAATATGTACTTACCACCTAACTCATTCCTGAAAAATGGACAACTCTCAAGTAACTCATTTGAACGACCATCGCCAGTATCAGGTATAGTATCTTCACCAGGTGGTAGGCCACGCGTGGCAAGTAACGATGCAGCTGATGCTCCAGTCGTTGTATTCCTTCGTCTACTTAATAGAGCTCCACGAACTTCAGCAGCGTAACTCAAGTTAGCCATAAGGGATTGACAGTCATAATGTGCAAATTGTTTTCTTTTGCTTGTATCAGACACAGATGTAATTATTCCTTCGCCATCTGATCTAGCTATGACGGGAGTTGCACCACCCCATAGTTTATTAAATTTAAGGCGTGGTTTCGGACTAACACTAGCCCTTGGTGTTGGACCATCGGCATGGTCGCTAGCCAATACTTCAGAAAATCGATCGGTCACACGGCTCAACCCAGAAGATTTGTCAGGTGCATTTAAGCCACTATAATTGTGTACCATTGCGGGGATCCGATCACTAGTACCCCCGATCACGTCGATCGACCCGTGACTACCATACTCACGTCGCAGACCATTCCCTGCAGGGTGATCAGCATATATCAAGTCAAGACTGGAATTACTACGGTACATAGCATCTCTAACTTCCTTTCTTCTGAGATGATCTGGAGCATACATGGCATTATTTTGACAGAAGCTATGAAGTACTAGCGAGATCACGGGATAACATCGGTTATCTTGAATCTGATTAAATAGCTAATTGTCGGTACGAGATAACACTCACTTTAATGTAAAATAATTTACACTTTACTCATAATTACAGTTAGTTAGAAAGTGGCACAAAACACTTAAAGTATATTAAGCTGATGTCACTAATATAAGATATGTATTTTTATTGACTATGTAAGTAAACATTTTAATTTTTGAAATTTATAATAAGCGACCAAAACGTATCGGCAGTTCAATAAGCACACAAAAAATATTGCAAATGCAGATTGGGCTGCAGTTGGACAAAGTATTGTACAGATAAAATTAATAAATCACAGATAAAGAATATTGTATTCTGCTAAATGTCTAAAATCTAAATACTTTTACAAATTATAATATTGAATATATAAATAATAATAGGGAAATTTGAAAATATAAGTAAGAAACCCTTAAAAAATCCATTCTAACAAGACCACTAAAATAAATAATAAGCATTCAAAATTATATTATACACTTGCGCTATTTTCAATAAAGATGGACAAAATATAATGGAACGTACAGTTGTATAATAAAGTTAGCGTTGTTGATTATTTGAAAATTGAAATACAAATTTAATTTATTATTGTTGGTTTGCTATTTCCTTGTATTACAATTTTCAATATAACTTTAATTTAGTGGCAATACTTCAATACTGACATGTAAAAATTTTGTAATTGGTTCAATTTCAGTATTTTTGTTTAATTTTTGTCTCAGGTCTCAGCCATCATCTTCTTCATACGATATAATTGAAAGCAATGAGAGAGTAGGGATCACTAATGAGTGGTTTCGGGTTCTAACCTAATCTTGACTGGCCTTGTCGAACTCCTTAATCAAATTTGCCTTTACAACGGGGTGTAGTATGGGGTGGGGCGAGTAAGTTCGCGAACTTGTGGCTCGACGACCTCTTTCGCTAGTGTGTTACCCTAAGTACGCATACTTTAAAACCGCCGAGTAAGTTCGTTGGCGATCCGACAAGTTTTGGTTTTTAAAATGTAATACGATAAGATTCGTAAATAACATAAAGCTTCTTCTGTCGACGACATCGCAATACCGAATGAGTAAGCTTCACGTGTGTCGACGTCGAGCAGCGATCTTAAAAACCGCGTACTTTAAGTTCGCACGTCTATCACACCCTTTAGGTTTCAACGCTCAAATCTCTCGATCTTCTTCAGAAATGATGTTTCTGCTAGATTGAAAATTATTATTTATATATTTTTTTATAATGCGCCAACCATAGACACTAAAAAATTCACAATTAAGTTGTTAAACATTCGATGGATTTACCGTGCGAGTGCCGGGTCCATCGTGTGGCAGAGTTTAAGGAGGCCCCCTTTAAGATGCGCATCAACGCTCACCTTTACTGCTCGAGTAGCCCGCCTCGCCTAGCCAAATTATAGATCGTAATATAATATCTAAAAATTAATTCCTTTGTACAAATTAATTATTGAAAGAGTCTAGGTTAAGCTACTAGCGGGATACAATAAGTGCAACGTGCAAAGCCAGCACTGCCTCAGCCGCGGTTACACCGATCGTTTTATACATGTCAGAATGACTTGAGTAATAGAATGAGTGAGGGTAGGTGACAATCGAACGATGAGGTGGCGTGATCGGTGCATCTGTTGTTTATAAATTCCTTGCTAATTGCCGCAAGGGCCGACATCTTATATATAAAAATTCTCATGTCACAATGTTAGTTAAAATACTCCTCCGAAACGGGTGGACAGATTTTAATGAAATTTTGTATGCACATTGGGTAGGTCTGAGAATCGGCCAACATCTATTTTTCATACCTCAAAGCATTGTTATTTAATTTGTAAAGGTACCAGTAACAATAACATAACAGCGGAGATTATTTTTTGGGAAGAGGCCAGATGGAAATAGATGACTATTTAGATATAAGAATTAAAAAAAACGTGATTGTAGTTGTGTATAAATACTATCATTTTTAAAAGAATATTAAATTCAGTTTCGTATAATTTTTACGGCGTTTCTTTACTTCTCAAATACTAGATGTTACTAAGCAACATGTTATTTATAAATGTCAAACATTTAATAGCATATTAAGCTTTTTCGTGTGTATGAAATGGCTGACGAAGAAATATTAGGCGAGCATGAAAATGGTAATTATTAAGTTAATAATAAAGTTAAAATATAAATTTTGTAGACAAAAATACGTTTAAGATTAAAATAATACGATTTGGTTTTATAGCAATATTAATTAAGTAGAATACGAAATTTTTACAATCTCTTTGGTATAATGGTTCATGTAGGCGCCTAAACACAGGTGCTTGCGGGTTCAAATCCCGCTCGGGAAGAATATTTGTACAAATATTTATTTTCGAGTCATCCTTGTGGGTCTCACCACCAAGCCTCGGAGAGTATGTTAAGATATTGGTAGCGGTTGTTATCGTAAACACTAGCGATCGTTAAGAACTTATAAAAGGAGATATACTCACCAATTCGCCTTTAACCTTTTCCTCTACGGAGAAAAAAGCCTATGACCAGCAATAGAATGTTACAGGGTAAATAAACCAGTCAACAATTGGATACACATGTTTGATGAAAACAATTGTTATTTTTATTTAAGAAGAAGAGGTGATTGAGGAAGCTCCGCCCGAGGAAGTTGAACAAGAGTCCGTGGAAGAAGAATCCATACTCACTGAATATGATCCTGATGATTTTTTTTCCGGTGCCGTGAATAGTCTCGACTCTACAATACCACTTGATTTATTTGAATTTAAGTATCCTTTTTTTAATAACTTTTTATCTTTGCTTGTAAATAATTACTGTAATTGTGTTTGCTTGGATACGAATAAAAGCCCTTAAATTAAATCGACAAGCACATCATCGACCACAACAATATAACGTAGGTAGTCAAAAAATAAACTAGTTAAATACGCCTTGATAGAGAAAAGTCAAAAATAGTGGTCAGATCTCGATGAAATTGAAACGGGATCATATGACAAGAACCAGCTTTCAATTAGAAATTATTAAAATCGATGCACGCGTATAAAGTTATAAGGTAACACACATAAAAAATACAGTCAAATTGAGAACCCCCTCCTTTTTTTGAAGTCGATTAAGTACTATTAACATAAACAATAATAAACTTTAAAGTGACGATCTTTCTGGTTCAGTAGAACGAGTCTTATTTAAAGCCGAAGGCTAACACAGCGGGAATCCTCCTAGAAACTGTTATTTGTGTTTGTATAAATATTTGCATTATGCTTTGGAATCGTTTTTGTCGGTCTTTTTACCGTGACTCGAAGAGTATACGTAGATCCCAATTGGTCCCGGGTGTTATCATAAACACCTAATGACGATTGTTACTCTCGATTAAAAGTTAAAACTAACTGCCAATCTGCAGTAAAATAGCGTGATGCACTAAGCTAAACCGTTCTTCCAAATAAAGAAAAGGCCCTTGCCCAGAAACGAGGTGTTTACAAGCTGTTACAGTTCAATTCATTCAGTAAAAAATAAATTCTAACAATACCAGTTCCTATTGTTATGTTAAGACATTCTTATGGATACAATTGTCAAAAGTACTTCAACCTATGCGCCTGTGACGATTCGGTTGTTTGCTGGGCTGCTGGAAGCATTATTACATTCTTAGATGTTAGCACTAAGCAGCTATGGTTTCGGAGAAGTACCACAGGAGGTTCCATTGGTGCTGTTACCGTGAGTAGTACTTACGTAGTACGTTACGTTTACGTTACGTAGTAGTACTGTACGTAGTTACTAGTTAGTTACCATTTATATTCCCAGAAAAGTACTGCACGTGTAGTGTCCGGTCTTAAATATTGCACGTCGATCGTGTAATCGTAGTGTTGTCTCCGCTCACTGCTTATGTGACGTTTTGTAAATCGTTGTTTAGTTGAGATTGAGTGTGTAAATAAGAGAACTTATAGAAAAAAAATATCAATACAAGTAAATCATAATAATTGTCTTAACAACTCCTAATAAATATTGAACTGTTAGTATAGTAGTACGATTGATAGGATATAATTGTATATGATGCAACTATTAGTAAATAAATAAATTTTAATCATCATCTTCCTGCCCACCACACTACAGTACATGGTCCCTACTCTGGAGGCTGTCAGGGAGTTGGTGTGATTCTTTCCTCTCGAATGGTTGAATGTGTGATGGAGCATGAATGTGTAAGCCCGAGACTCCTCTGGATCAGGCTAAAAGTCGGACTCACTCGCCTTTTTATCCTTGGGGTCTATGCACCGACAGAGCTGCGCGGAGGTGGGTCATCAAAAGCCCAATAAGAGAGAGAGAGGAGTTTTGGGATAGTATGAAAGATGTCTTGAATAAGTGCGGAGAAAATGAACGGATCGTGATGTTAGGGGACTTTAATGGGTGGGTTGGAGTAAAGCGTGATGGGTATGAAAGAGTTCTGGGTACGTTTGGGGAGAGAGTGAATGACAATGAAGGAGAAGCCTGCTTGAAGTATGCTTGGAATGGAATCTTTGCGTGGCCAACACAATATTTGACCACAAAAAGATCCATTTGCATAGAAGAGATGAGGGTGAGTCTAGAAGTATGATTGATTTTATAATAGTGGATGAAAGACTGAGAAAGAAAGCGCTAGACACAGACCACTTCCTGCTCGTAGCCCGAATGCGTGGCCTCTTTAAATGGTGGCTACACCGAAAGGCCGAGCCTACGAGTGTTTTGGACAGAGTGAAAGTCGAAAACCTACAAGAAAAGGAAAAGAAAGACGAGTATGTAGAGAAACTGAAAGAAAGTTTTAAAGGCATAGAAGAGATAAGTGTCATTGAAGATTTGTGGGATACTTTTAAGAAAGGGGTCGTGAATGTTGCTATTGAGGTATGCGGGGTAGCTAAAAGAAGGAAAGGAAGAAAGAACTATAATGTGGATGGAAAAAGATGTACAAAAGGCTGTGCAAGAAAAGAAGAAAGCGTAGTTGGATTGGTTAGCAACAAAAGCTAACCAAAAAGTTCAAAAGGCAACGGATGACGAGATAAAGGAAGCTAAGGTCTAGAAAGAAAGAAGAACGAAAGGATGATTTTGATAGAAGGCTCACTGAAGATTCCAGTCAAAAATCAAGTTTTTCTGGAAATCCATCAAAACTGCCAGAGGAAAAACCTCTACGTCGGAACTGAGTACAATCAGGAGTCAAGACTGGAGCATTATAAAAGGAGAAGATATGAAAGTCGACTCTTAAGGAATAAATGCCAAAAACGGTATGTTTCATACAAAAAAGGGTGTGCGTTGTAGACTATACAAAAGAAGTAAAGCTTCTTTAGCCCTGCAATGGTTCGTATATCTAAGACACAGTGCAAGCCTATTCACCTGCACAATTGGCTTGCACTATGTCTTAGACACACTGATGATGATAACTACATAGAAGGATTCAAAACAGCGACTATCATTGCTGCCAATAGATGAAGATGTTCGCTAATTTTTTAAAAATTCAACCTTAAATGTTAATACCAATAGGTATTTTTTTTACGTTTCCGATTTAAACTTAAAATAAAGATGTTATTGCGTGTTTTCAAGAAGGCTGTACTTTATTCTTTCAAAATGAAAAGTATTGTGAGAGCTTAATCTTAAACCTCTTTATATTATTATGTACTTTTCATTTATTTACACATCTTTACAAATAAATAAAACTGTAGTGTATGTTTGTAAAATTAAAATAACCACTTTTTACTAAATGCATATGGATGTGTACACGCTACACCAAAATAACATTTTTTACAATTTTTGTCTGTCTGTCTGTCTGCCTATTTGTTTCGGCTAATCTCTGAAACGGTTAGACTGATTTTGACGGGACTTTCACTGGCAGATGGCTGATGTTAAAAGAAGTAACTTAGGCCACTTTTATTGTAGAAATTTATTTATTATATAACTCTGTGAACTGAACAAGTTTTTTTTTTTGTTAAATTCAACGCAGCCAAAGTTGCGGGCACAGTTAGCTAAAATAAAATCAAACGGTGTAGACAGTTTGTCGAATTTATAGTTAGCATAAAACTTGTAACATTTTTTGAGTGACTAAATAAAAAAAGAAATAAAAAATAAGTTGACAGAAATAGCATTCTATGTATTTTCCAGTCCTACAGAAAAGACCCAAATTACCGTTTAGTCATCGCAGAATGCAGAGAAGGTATCAAGGATCCAATAATATTGTTGTACACATGGCCTCAGATGGATATAGATGCTGTTCTACGAGATGGTACTACGAATGCTTACGCTGTTTTGGACTTTAGGTAAATGATAAGTCACGAACTTACAGTAATAAGACGTAAAACTTTTTCTTTTTTTCAATAATTTTAAATGCACTTTCTTTCAATTTATTAGAATACATTAAAAAATACTTGGAGTTGTTGTTTTTCTTAATATTTTACTCAAGACAATTAAATATTTACTTTTAAACAGCCCCGATGGAGAGCTCCTTGCTTCTGTAGGGAAGGAGCCAGATTACAATTTGACGATATGGAACTGGAAACGACATAAAATCCTGCTGCGCACAAGTGCTTTTTCGTTTGATGTTAATACGGTTATGTTTTCACCTTATTGTCCGGGACAACTTACGACAGCAGGTGGGTTTTACGACGAGCCACTGACTCTGCGACTTTGAGGGAGTACATTTTTAATAAAAAATATTTATTCACTGACTAGCTGTGCCTTGCGGTTTCATCTGCTTAAATTTGAGAAAGATACGTAAGAAAATATTATATAACCTATAACCATCCCCAATAAATCATCAACACAATTTTTTTTAATTCGAACTAGTAATTCCTGATATTAAAGCGTTTAAACAAATAAACAAAAAACAAAAAAACAAACTTTTCATTTTGTTTTGTATTTATAATATTAGTATCGCTTGTCGGCCTTTTGGCTAAGATCAAAGTGTAGTATAAATTTTTTAGAATCTTTCACTTCAAAGTTCTTAAAAAAAATGCTGAAATAAATTAAACCTAATCAAAGATCTTTCCTCGCAAAACATAGTTTAGAATTGTCACTTAGTAGATACAATGAACAAATTAAGGATTTCCTTACATAATACAGTTTAATTATTTAGCTTAACATTTTTATTCTAATCTTATACGATTTTTACAGGAGCCGCTCATATAAAATGTTGGAAAATGGCACACACCTTTACAGGGTTAAAACTAAAGGGTGAATTGGGTAGGTTTGGAAAAACAGAGATATGCGACGTGCTTGGTGTTTATCCAATGCCTGATGAAAAAGTAAAATATTGTTTATATCTTATTTAAAATCACCGAGATAGGTGAAATTGTAGAAAAGTCAAATACAAAAGAACTGTTTCTATTTTATAAATGAATTTGCAGGTTTTATCTGGATGTGAGTGGGGAAACATTTTAGTTTGGGAAGCTGGCCTAGTGAAATTAGAAGTAACGCAACGTGGAAGGAAGTCCTGTCATAAAGCTCCAATCGTATGTACTGCTTTATGTACTTCACTTATTAAACTGATATTTTAACGACATTGCTTTTTACATGTTTTGGATATGATGTTTTTTTGGATAAAGGTGTTCTCTCTTTCTCTTATAAACTTGATTAGCGACAAGAATTATGGTAACCAGAATAATTTTTTCTCGACGATAAAAGATGACAGCGGGCAGCAAATTCTATGTATATGATCTATACATAGAATTTGTATCCATCTACCTGCAGCATATGGGATCTTTTTGTGAACCAAAGTTGGCTCCAATCCTTCACTTGAACGAAAAAGAGGCCTTTAAATAGAAGTATATAGAGCATGGATACGATTATTTTATGTACAAACGTTTAATAATATTAATAAATTTAGGTTCAATTTATGTTAAGTCCGGCTGGCGATGAGGTCACAACTATCGCTCGTGATGGATATATTCGTGCTTGGTACTGGGATACTGTTGATCAGGCGGACCCGCCGGAAGATGACCCGTTCGTCGAACTCAATCCTGTTGCTGAAACCTATGTATGATACCTCACTTATTATTTTAGACATAAGACCTTAGACACTATTTTTAGAGTCTCGAGAGTGGCCAATCAGCTTACGGTTCGTTAGCACGGTACGTTTGATGATAAGTGGGTACCGTAGCTTATGGGCGCTCACAACATCAGAAGGATTGCAAGCCAACTCCACTCCGCATCCTTCTAAGGAGCTCTCGCTAACTTATACGCCACAGAAACACAATACTACCGGAGACTAGTATTATTTGACAGTGATCTTCTGTAAGGTTGAGGTAATTTAGCAGTCTTATATTCTTGTATGCTGTATTTCTTTACAAAATTTTCAACGCTCGTGTTTTATCTATTTGGCAGTTATTATACTTTATTGTAAGGATTTATTTATCTTTTTTCAGGTACCGGGATGCCAAATAATGTGTTTAAAACATCAAAAGGATATGTATTGGTATGCTCAAGTATGTATAAAGTCTTTTTAAATTATTTATTTTTAGATATAAGTTTTTAAATTATCGTAAGCCTTATCGGTATAGGATGGCAATGGAGGAATTTGGACGGCAGATCTAGAGATAGATAAATTAGAATGTAATCATACGAAGGTTATGACATGTCACGCTAGTGGCGTAGTAGCAATGGCAGCGTTGCGATTACATCCCATACTACTGACTGCGGGTGAAGACGGGGCGTTACATGCATATAACACGCGAACCCAAGCTCTTCTTGCAAGATATCATTTTCAAGCAGCCATAACTTGTATGCTCTATCCTCCAATAGACGTAAGTTAATTTTTATATTACGATGTAAATAAAAACAGAAAATGTGATACAGACCTTTCTACCACCTAACCGCAAGGCATCGCATGAATCTGCACCTCTATATGGTTGAAATCCCACGATCTCGCACTAAACGGTTTGCTTCCTCGTTCCTAATACGCACCGCAAAAATTTGGGATGCCCTTCCGGCTTCCGTTTTTGCAACAAACTATAACTTGGGTATTTTTAAATCAAGAGTGAGGTATCTTCTAGGCAAGCGCGCACCACCTTAGGCTGCATCTTCACTTGTCATCAGGTGAGATCGCAGTCAAGCGCTAGTCTATATATTAAAAAAAAAAATAAAAAAAATACTTTTCAATAGAAAGTATATGCAAGAAAATCTTAGATCTATTGCTGTGTGAAAAAAGACACCAATAAACAACATTCGCATTTAATATAAGTATTGTTAACTTTTGACTTAAATTAAAAATGAAAAACGATGAATCTTGTGACTTAAATTTCATCATCATCATTACAGCCTATACAGTCCACTGCTGGACATAGGCCTCCACAAGTTTACGCCAAAAATAACGAGAACTCATGTGTTTTGCCCATAGTCACCACGCTGGGCAGGTGGGTTGGTGACCGCAGGGTTGGCTTTGTCGCACCGAAGACGCTGCTGCCCGTCTTTGGCTTGTGTATTTCAAAGCCAGCATTTGGATGGTTATCCCGCCACCGGTCGGCTTTTTAAGTTCCAAGGTGGTAGCTGTGGAACTGTGTTATCCCTTAGTCGCCTCTTAAGACACCCACTTGGTAAAAAAAAGTAAAGAGGTTGACAAACTGTGAATACGGCTGTCACTACACCTGTGTGAGCGTAACGGCAATATGTTTATACGCGAGCGACAAAGACCAAAGATAGGTCAATGTACGAAATTCTTCGTGCTCCGCGTCCGTGCTATAGCTTACTAACTTGGTAGTGGAAATTTAAGTACCCACATAAACCTAAATGTAAGAAAACAAAATAATAGACCATACAGATGTTTGCCGTGGTCTGGGTGTTTGTGTATTCCTTGTGGGTCTCCCCACCGTGCTACGGAGATCAGGTCAAGCCGTAGGTCCCGGTTGTTATCATGTACACCTGATAGCGATCGTTACTCATAGTAGCGTATATATACGCCAACCCACATTGGAGCAGCGTGGTGAATTAAGCTCTGATCGTCTGATCTCTCCTATATGGGGAAAGAGGCCTATGTATTACAGTCTGAAGAGTACTATTATTATATTACGCTTGTATGTACATGTATTATTATAATCATATACATCAATATTCTGTTCCAATCTTCAGGTCGATGAAACCTCGAGGATAATACTGGTAGGTTTTGCAGACGGAATCATGAGGACGCTACTTATTCATCCGGAGCGACTTCAAGCCCAATCGACTTTAGTAGAAGTACGAGTACATTCTGATCTCACTGTCCACAGCGCGGACTCCGACAATGCTGACATCATTGATTTGATATCGGTTAGTTTGATTAATATGATTCTTATATTTTGGACTAACTGACCTAACGTATGTACGTAGACCTGTTTTACGAACTGTGAAGGTGAGAGATGTGAAGTTAAAATATTCGTATTTTTTGGATATTTTCCAATTTAAGGTGCAATTATCTTAATTTGTCAATCGATAGGAATCTTCTTCAAAGTTATCCAGTTCTATATAACACAATAGCGATTAATTTTCACTTATATAGATGTTCTTAGGACGATACAAAGTTTGTAATTATAAAATGCGATTGTTACAGTTATTAAAGCCACACTCAAAGACTTTAACTCAAATAACAATAAATGAACAGCGTACGTTATTAGTAACTTGTGGGGAGGATAGTGCCATATTTATGTACCGCTTGGAGTTAGGGACGCCCTTCACACTTCACAGATTGGGATTTATAAAAACACCTAATAATATGACTTTTATGACTTGGAAACCGAATGAGGTGAGTTTTTTAAAGTAGATTGTTTATGATTATAGCTTTGAAGACACTTCGACACTCGTTTATATTTTCTATATTGATAGTAGCAACGTTTTCTTGAATTCTCCCAGGTATAATTTAAAATGTAAATCTCAATTTAAGGAACGCGTTCTTCTTCTATGTGGACAACTCGGTCTCATCATAGAAGCTACGTTGCCAGATTTACCAATTAAAAAATATAACGAAATAACTACATTCAAGCAAGAATTTGTTAAGACCGAAGAAATATTAGTTAAAAAATATTAGTAAGTTCTACTTGCAAGTTTTATGAAGTTATATTGAAGTTATACTTGTTTTGGCACGTTAGGGCACAATGATGAGATTACATTTTTACGATGCGAGCGCACACCGTCACAAAAAACCAAGACCCTGAAGTTAGCTAATCAACGAAGAAGAAGTTAGCAACGTGAAGTTACCTAGCCAATTAAGTATAACTTCTTACGTGCGTATATAAGTAAACACTCACTTTTTTATTTATGGGAAAAAAAGCTTTATTTACAAAAATATTTATTACAGGGTTAAATAACATTGCACTAAAAATGTCGCGTATTCGCTAGTAAATGAACATAATTATGATAAAATCAGTAAGAGGACTTCAACATATATCTTTTAATATTTATTATTCTTTGTTTCTAATTATGTGGTTGTTTTAAGTATGCGTAATAGACCGTTTCCAACTGAAGAAGATTTGGCAAGTATTGATGAAGAAGCTTTGAAAGCTCAAGAGGAGAGTGAAAAGAATAAAGACGAGGAAGAAGAAGAATGGATTGGAGAAATACAGTTAGGTAATTAATTTAGTTATTTTTTCATTTGAGATATAAAACACTGCAACCATTGTACTCAAAACTATAACTAATAAGTCTGATATTTGTTCTTACAACAGTTAATTTGTTGATCAATAAAATACTCAGAGATAAACAAATCATGATTTTAAAAAAGTTCTAGAATTGAATAAATTCTTAGATATGTGTATATATCTGCTTAGATACAATAGAGCATTGTGGCTGGTTTTTTATCTTTGAAAAAGTAAAAAATAAAATAAAATAGAATAGCTTCAGTTACTAACATCAGTTACTATGTGCTTTATATGAGAAAGGGTATAATTTGGTTCTATCTTTAGTATTCATTATTATTATATATATTAGTGTAATATGGTTTTATTTACGACGCTGTCAATGACTCGCACTGAAATGCTGCCAATATCGTGTCGTAAATTTTTATTACGCCTTTTATTGTATGGATTCATGACCAGAAAGAATATAGGATTTTGTAGATATACCTAAGTATTATCCTGTGATGTCAAAAAGAGAGATTTCAATATTATCCTACCATATGAGCAGTATTGCTGCTAGACCATTTATGTTACCCTCAAACCATGGTCGTTTAACAAAAATTCGAATCGATCTTCTATTAAAAAATTCCTTCAACGCTATGTTTGATATTTCATTTCATACAAAAAAAACAGTGGAGAGTGAAAATACGGGCGGTACTACCATCACATGGGCTCAGTATTGCGAGGAGGGTATTTGGGTGACACAACAGGGTACAGGCGCGCTGTTGCTTGTGCGGCCCGGTTCGAACAAAATACTCAAATACGGTCCTGTCCCTGGCGCCTGGGTGGATGATATCACAACATTGAAGTTCATGTATGTGTTAAGTTTTGTATGGTAAATTCAAAATAATATAAGTGATTTTGGTTTACGAATTAATATCGTCATAAGTCACAAGGCAAAATGCTTGTTTATTGTCGATCGTTCGATCTACTTGCCCGATTTTAAATTGTTGTTAAATATTTTTACGTTGGAAAGCGTATATAGGTATGGAGAAAGTATTAGGATTTAGATAAATTGTACAAGATATATGTAAAAGTGAAAAGCAGTGACTATAAACTTCAACGCAGTTTTAAAAGCGCTGTATAAATCAATACATATCTAAATATAAAGTTATTTCAATTGTGTCACTTATAAAATGACTGATGTAGTCACCTAATCAAACCTGTGGCTACAGCTTAGCTTAATATTGGCAGCAAATCTAATCTAGAGAAAAAGATTCCAGATTCCAGAATAATTAGGAGATTAATATTAGGAGAGCTCTGTAATATAAAATATCCAATGTCTAGTTGCGAAGATCGATATCTCTTGCTGGGTACAAATACCGGGTATATTCGAGTGGTACGTATGCCCGTTGAAGAGGAAGACACGCCTGAGTATCATTACATGACGTGGAAGATGGCTGAGCAAAAACTACTTAAAAAGCTCAAGGGAAGACGATTGGCAAAAGAAGAAGTTAGTATCTACCGTGAAAATACGTCATATTATATGTGTGTTGTAACTGTAATGCTGAAGCTTAACCCACTGAGGTGTTTTACACAGGTTTTTTCAAAATCGATTTCTGTACATCGGGTATTATTATAATGACTATAACACGAAGACAATTGTTTTCTTGTCATAGTCACTATTATGCTCATAGCTGATTAATGTACTCCTACTTATATAAAATATAGCTTCCACAATTAATATGGTATTTTGTTTCATAGACTCAACCGATACCTAGGATAGACTTTATTGATAACTACTATCTTCCAATGCACGATCGTTACATGGGAGCTATAACCTGCCTGGAGTTCAGTTCTGATGGAAAGTGAGTGTTAATTGTATAAAAATATTAAGCTTCAACAATATAATTAATTCATTTTTGAAGTAAAACTTCTTTACGCACGTTTGACTCGGGGAGTAAACTGGTAAATGCGTGACAAGAGCGTTACAAAAAATGTGACCGGGTGAGGCGAACGGAAGTTGAAAGGGAGATTTAAGTTAGATGGAGTTAAAGAAGTTTTACTTCAGTCGTGTGGTCTAAAGCACACCACTACTTTTATTTTATACTAACTGTTTTGTTTAAGATATTTGTACACGAGCGGACGTGACGGCAACATTTTCTCATACACTATTAATTTTTCGGAACCTTTAATACCTGTACCATCGTTACCGTCAGCAACAGAAATAACTGTAAGTATTTTTTTCAACTAATAAAAATTGTACGAACGAAAGGTTTTGTTGTTGTTTTTGGCTTATCAGTTTTATAATAAGTATTAACTTGTTTATCATTAAGCAGAAAGTAGAAAAAATTAAAGAGCCTAGTACAGTTGATGGAGAATTAATGTCGCACGAGGAACTGAAGCAGAAGGAAGAGTACGACAAGATGATATCTATCGCGAACGCTCACAAGAAACGTGTACGCGACCAGCTCGCTGAGCTCACCGTCGAGTACAGCAAACTAGTTAAAGCGTACGTTTTCTTTATCGTATCCAAACGTGCTCTGTAAATACTTGTAATTTTTTATCAGCTTAATTATTTAGATTCCCAAAAATTATAAAGGTAATAGTAATCGTCTGCTTCTTGAAGGCAGATTTTCAGTGTTGGGTCCTTTAGGCAATACTTATAATGAAATTTAAGTATGTTGTAGTTACGTAAATTTTTATACTACCACATACAGACATACCTAAAAATCTGCTGATAGCTAGAATTTAAATTATTCCTATATGTTAAAATCTTTAGGACAAAGCTTAATGACATTGAATAATCAAAATCATAACACTCTTATAATTTGCTATGAGCCAAGAATACCCAAAAAATAATTACATATTTAGAAACCGAGCGTTGCCATACTCGCAACAAGTGGACGTCACTCTGGATCCGCGTCCGCTCGCTGTTCAAGAACAAGAACTCGAGGAAGCCAAGGCACTCACTCGTCGCAAACTAGCTCATCAACTCGAAGCTTCAGATCTTGCTCTGCACAAGATGTTTTCAAGAAATATCATACAGCTTGACGTGTTTCCTTTCACTTTGAAAGCTATTAGGTTAGTCAAAACACATTTTGCGATGTTCGATATTTTCAAATATAAAAATAGGCGACAATTGACTTTAGTAACTAATAGTGATTACATAATATGCTTGCATCTAACATGTTTTGTATTAAAAGGGATCCGGAAATTATGATAAGACCGTTACGGCAGAAGAATCTATCAAAGGCATTTTTTGCCCAGCTTGAAGAGGTTCACCAGAAAATGGCCGAAGCTTCTCTTCGTGGGCGGTAAGAATTAACATTTTGCCTAGTATTTTTATCAGCAAGGTATTTTTATTGATGTACTAAACTTCTTTTTTCATGCTGTCATAGGAATTTAAATTTGTTTGAATTAATTGAAGCAGAAAAAAGGTAAAACATAATATAAATAAATGCTTTAAAGTTAGGTGAAATCAATTTGATGTTTGATCTTAAAGCGAGAAATTATTTATATAGGAGAACCGAGTCATCTACTCAAAAAGCTGCAGCAAAAAGAGCAACATGGGGTCCTCCTCGAGTAGCATCCTTTCTACTGGGTTTACCGCCAAATCCACCTCACCCTCTGAAGAAAGCTCTCCGAAATTATTACCAGAGACTTAACCGACACCATATTCAGTTTGTTGAGGTGACTAAAAACTTCTTTATTTTGTACTTATTGGTCCTGTAGATCATTCAAGAAAAAATTTGTTTAAGTAAGCTAAACCTAGTAAGTGAAGTTTTTACGCAGTTGTCATGCTGGGCTTTATAAATTTTGATACAAGCTATACGTATTTTTGTACTAGGCGTTTGTGAAAGTGTTGAGTATTTTTGAACGCTAAAAAGATTTTCACTCTATTTGGGGCCGTGGAGTTTTGAGCCAATAGGTAATATAAATTTCAAGATGGATTTATTATTTCATTTTGCTTTGAAATTAGTTAATGATAACATCTAAAAAGTATTTATTAAATGTCCTATAATATTCTAAGACTAAACTTTAATTTGTTTTAGTGTAAAAGATATTACAAGAGTACACTAATATCGTTATATTAATTTAAAAATAAATGTTCATTTTCATAGTGGCAAGAGCATCTGTCACAGAAACCAGATCCACATGCTTTACCACCGGGAGCTGGGGATGCACTGAAGGAAGCTGAAGCAACTATTGGCAATCGTGTACTCAAAACACAACCTGACTACGTCGCACCGCAGGGTCACAACACACAGCTTCGAATTTGCCTCACGCGCAAAGAGGTAATATTGTGTTAAGTAATAAAAACACACAGAAATCTATACTAATATTATAAAGAGAAAGATTTGATTGTTTGGTTGTTTGGTTGTTTGTATTGAATAGGCACCGAAACTACTCAACCGATTTGAAAAATTAAATTCTTTCACTGATGGGACGCTACACTATCAATGGGTGACAAAGGCTATGTATATTTAAAAAAAAATATAGGGGATTTTTTTGCTTGCGATGCTTCTGGTGTTGTAAATGTCTATAGGCTACGGTAATCGCTTACCATCAGGTAAGCTATACGCTTGTTTGACCTAGTTATATAAAAAAAGTCACCCATCATCATCACTTCTGTGTTATCCCTTAGTCGCCTCTTACGACAGCCAAGGGATGAGAGAGGGTGGCTATATTTTTTATTGCCGTAGCCACACAGCTTAAAAAAATTAGTGTACATTAATTTTAGATATTTGACACTAAGCGTGAATTTAACGAGAAGGTACTAAAGTTACGAGAGCAGAAAGTAAAGCTCGTTGAAAAAATGCAAGAAATTAGTAGGCGCTTGGCTGAAATAAGAGTCGAGATTCCGCACAAACTTGCACTTCCTCTTTCTCCAGTGCCAGCTATCGATGAAAACCTAGAGTTTCCCGAGAAAAATCTGCAGGTACTATCAACCTTATATTAAATTTTCTGTTTAAAATACTATAAAAAGTAAAATGCTAGAATAATTCTAGATTAAGCCCGAGGTTGTTGTCCCCACAACACCCAGATCGACAATAGGAAGGAAGACACAAGAGCGTAAACGGTCAATGTTATATCCGCAACAAAGGATTCGACAACCGAGAGTTGCGCGCTTTGTGCCTATAACAGGTACGTGTAATTTTATCAATTCAAAAAAAGTGATTACAATTTAAATAACGTTATGCTAAGATAGTAGCTTTTATACACAGAATCTCGACCACTTGCTGCTTCTTGGGAACTATTGAAATCCAAACAAGAACAAGATTCGTCGCCAATAGAAGTCGAAATTCGTGAAAGGCGAATTGAAAGGTAAATAACTAGTATGAGATCGTATTGTTAAAAATGTTAGTATTGGCAAAACAAAATTCGTAAATTCGAAAGTAGGTCATCGGTCGGTACGTCAGTTTCCTCCCGTCACTGTTGCATTTCCTTCCGTTTCTTTCACCAGTTTTCCGTAAAAGTTAATTTATACTTTTTTCATTCTTGATTTGTTGCTACTATGTATAAGACAGCAAGGTTATATGCGTTTTATTTGTTACGTTTTCTTCTTTCATCTTGAAAATCACAAAACACTGACTCATATACTGGTTGTTGTCTAAGATAATTTCGCTTACAAATAATGTGACTTGAATACGTTCAGAGTACTAATTAAACTTATCAAATATATTCTTACTATAATGACATTTTCTGACAACCTAGGCATTTATATGAACAAGACATGCTGATAATGGAAGCGGGCATATTGGTCCAGCAGTTTGATTCAAGGTTGCAACAACTTCAGCGGGAGCGTATTCGTGTGCAGGTAACTCGTTTTTTACAAAATATTTTTAAAGTACGTTTATTTTTCTAATTCTCTATTTTTAATAAATTTATAAAACTTAATAAATTAACTTAAAAGTATGTTAATTAAAAAAATTAACAAATTCAGGAGAAAAATCAGTTATTGGAACTGCATTTGTACCAGTTACATAGGGAAATGACAGTGCTGAACCGTTTTGAGGCGCACGAGGATCGACTAGCTGAGAGGGTTTATGCTAAATTGATGCAGGTAATTTATTACCGTAATAATCTTTCATTTTATTTTAGATGGAAGATTTTATTTAAAAAAATGTTTTGATACGCTTTCAATGAACATTTTGGAAGTAAACTAACAAATAAATAGCAGTAATGCACGGTCGTAGCTGACGGAATGAAGCTACACCGCTGCTGCGTATGTTTCATAGATATGTATCTACCCATATGGGTAAAACGCTGGATAGCAAACGAAACGTTGCAAACTTCATAGCACTATCTGAAACCTATAGGAAAAATTAAGTAAAATTTCTAAGATTATAAAAATTAAAAAAAAAACTTTCAATTTATTGCGAAAACCAAGATTTTGTGTAGTGCCAAAACTAACATATAGATAAAAAAATTGTCTACGTTTCATAGTCGAATTTCGAAAAATTACTCGAGAAATTTGTTGAGGCAAGTTTTTTTACTGCAACTTGATTTAAGGAAAATTAAATTTTACTATGATGTTTGATATATTTGTAGGTACGTAGTGTCAATGACCAAATAATCGAGTGTGAACAACGAATCGAAGAACACAAAGCAGATAAAGAACGCATGGACCTTGCGTGTCAAGAGCTGCAGAGACAATTCAAGAAGCTAGTTCAAGACAACAAATTTGCAGACTTCCTTCGAAGGATATTTAAAAAGAAGTATAGGCCGCCTCGTGATCGACAAGATGACGGTGAGTGAAAAACTTTAAAAATAAAATGATAAAATTTTTAGCCTGTAACACCAAAAGCATCACAAGCGTGTTGCCGACCCTATCCCCAATCCCCCACAGGAGGAATAACGTAATTGTTATTACGTATCTATTAACATATTAGATATGATGATTAAAACAACACACGTTTATAGAATCATCGGAATCGGAATCAAGTTCTTCCTCGAGTGAAGAAGAAGACGAGGGTAGTCTGGACAGCCGTGACATTGGACCTATAAGGCTCGATCCAAACATCTGCCCAGATGGGTGTGATGTAGAGATTTACAATAAAACATATGAGCTTAGAAATACAAGGCACAAACATGAGCAAGATATGATAGAACAAGATCGGTTAGTAGAGCTTCTTAAAAAGGATATCGACGCACACAACAAGATCAAAAGAAAATATTCGGTTCAGTTGGAGAAGAGGAAACAGGAACTGCGAGAATTCATGGTACGCATGTTCGTTATAAAAGTACTATGTTCTTTAAATATTTTCTGATTTAATTGAAATTTTAATCACATTAAAAAAAAACTTTTTGAATTTGACTTCATTTTGACAGATATGTTAAAAATGAGAAACGAAACTCTACACACATAAAAGAACACCAAAAATTTTCATTTTATTTTTTATCTTTTAGATGGAGAAACAAAGTTGCATGAACGACGTGGATCAAGTAGTGGTGTTGAGGTATGACCAGATACGAGCGTCAGCGTTACGTGGATGTCAGGGCTCCACAGGACTCTCACACACCGTGGTGTTCCCTGAGAAAATGCTTACCAAACTGCGTCATCGAGTGCTGGAATTGAAGGATGAGATCGATCAGCAGAAACAACGGCAAAAGTGAGTACCTGTTTTTGTCTGTTTAATTTATTACTGTAGCAGTTTGTAATATGATTTTACCGAACCAAAAGTTTTTTATGTTTTATATATGAAATGGTACTATTGCTAGTATACAATGGTCAAGAATGCACAAGATTTTGCGGGTTCAAGTTAAATTATTTTTTGGTAGCCATTTTGGTCTACTCTCTTTTTTGCATTTCATAAGATTTCGTGATGGACCTAATGGACTTTATTTTGAATGAGCTGTAAATTTCTCAGGGTGAATCGAACTCACCTGTTTCGTATGAACGTGGACCTACGCGCGATGGAAGCCCGCGCGGCGGAGCTAAAGGCTCAGATGCGGGACGTGCTGGCTCGCAAGCTCGGTCGACCTCGCGCTGCTGACCGAGCGCTTGATGAGCTACTGAGGCGACTCGCTCGCCGGCATAAGTTCGCAGGCGCCACGCGTGCACCACCACACTTACTACAGCAGCTAGCCTCCTGGATTGTAAGTAATACATTACGTATATTGATTCTTATCGCATTACACAAATTCACAGCCGCTACCTGCGTTCCCACTTTCCGCAGCGGCTGGCCAACTGGACCATAAGTAACACATTACTATTGTTGAAATTTATAACATAACAAAAAATCGCAGCTGCTACCCATGGAAAGTAATGAGTCATTCCCCAATCGAGTGTCTGTAGCTACTACACTGGAAAGACTCAACCACAATGTATTGTATAAGATTCAAGATAATTAAACTGTTTATTATTTTATTACCCATGCGCCGCTGTGTGGCTACGGTAGTAAAGAATATAGCCACACTCTCTCTTCCCGTGGATGTCGTAAGAAGCGACTAAAGATAACACAGTTCCAATACCACCTTGGAACTTAAAAAGTCGACATAAAGGACATAATAAAGGACAAAGCCAGCCCTGCGGTCACCAACCCGCCTGCCCAGCGTGGTGAACATGGGCAATACTCATGAGTTCGCGCCGTTTTTTGGCGCGAACTTGTGACTCACTAACTTGTCACTAAGTCCAGCAGTGGACTGCGATAGGCTGAAATGATGATGATGACCTACGCACCATTCCACTTACTGCAGCAGCTGGCCTCTGGGACTGTGAGTCGCACTTTACAATAGCTTGTACCTGCCACAAAAGCTACGATGAACCACAGAAGCTAAGAGGAACATTAGCGTCGTGTCGTAAGGCGGCGCAAGTTCGCGGCCGCCGCATCTGCTGCAACAGCTGGCTTCATGGGCGATGAGTCGTACTTTACTGCCGTTGATGCTTATCACATAACATAAGTTCGATGCCGAGTAGCAGGGGGATTCTGGGGATGAGAATAAGGGGTTTAGGGGTAGCGTAATTAGAAGATTTATGAGCTTGTCTCTTTAGGTTACAAGTAATTTGCTGTATAAACGATATCTGTTCTTTTCGTTAAAACTGCAAAACCATATTGTTTGACAGAAACGTCACAGTGAGCTCGAACAGAAGTACCTGACCGTACTCAATCGATATTCGGATCGTTTGCGACTCGCTGCTGCACTTCAGGCTGATGTTTATCCACAAAAGGTAACATAACAATAAAATAACATGTCGATAAGTTTACTTTATCTCCTATAGGGATAATCTTACGTTTAATAGTAATACGGTTAATGAGTTCTGCTTTATATTTTAAAAAGTTTTTTTGTATGACCAGCCACCAAAAGATCCATCCATAATGGCGGGAGGTTATGATCCAGAACAGTACCAGCGTGACGTGGTTCGAATGCGTATTATTAGATCACAACAGTTGCACCAAATTAAGGTAGGAATTATCACTTTAGATTTGTATAAAATGTAAACAGATGCTCAAAAGTTTGGCTTTTTTACTTTATAGACATTAGAAGAAGAAATTCACGAGCTGCGTTTGAAGCCATTGTCGCATATTGCTTCGTCTCCTGTATTGTCGCCTCCAGAATCAGATCGATCACAGATTAACCTTAAGATGGTACCGCCGACTGCAAGACCGTTGCGACGAAAATATTTCCCTATGTAAGCTTTTCGAAATTATTCAAATCGATATATTTTATAAGCAAAAAAACTTACAATGAAAAAGATAAACAAATGATAACCTGATAAAAACAGTTTTTTTTATTTCTGGTAGAATTTTATTAGTCTGCTTTAAAAATTACTTAAAATGTAAATTGTCTTATCATATGGGTTAGTGCACGTTAAGCAATGTAATTATCTTGGTGATCTAATAACCTTCTTTAATTTAGTTCATTTCGGACAAAATTGCTGATTTGCATAATATGCCTAAGATTTTCATACTTCACGTATGATGTCTGAACTTCTACCTGTGTATACTTAAATATCTTACTAAACTTACAGCTGATATTATGTGTTCGAGAATGTGGCCATATGTAGCTTTTAACAGTTTAACATACTTTACTCAAATATATATATTTTTTTATTTTAACTAGTTATAATCGCAAAACCATTTGACTTGTTTTACATTCTACGCAGAACACCTCTTGGTTCACAAGTGAAATTAGTGTATGAGGTGAACTTGATGAAACTTTTATATGACTGTTTGGACATGATGCGAGTTTCCCGAGACGATGCAGAAGAACTTCTAAAAGAACTGACAAACGAGTTACCTCAAGTAGTTTCAGGGTAAGGAGTGAACTCGAAAGCATTATAAACTAATGTTCGATTTGAAATTAAAATAATTTTATTCTATTAATTGCATGCAATACACACTTAACAATATTTGACCTGGTGGGTACTTACACATGTCTGATGCACATTGTATAATATTGTAATAATGGACAATTGACTAAAGATTACTTTTATTTATCTAGTGCTAAGACTCGTTTCGAAGTCGTTGATACACTGGTCCGAAAGTGGCTACTGAAATATGGCGGTGATCCGAGCCTCTACAAGAAACAGACGCGTGCCTTTGACGCTCTCGCTACATTGGCTGATCGACTTATCAGGCAACATGTAAGTAAAGTAACGAACAAGTTCCCCTTTTTCTGGTGGAAATATTATTTCTTTATTCAGATAGAAAGAAGTATTATTAATAATATTCTAATTTCATGTACCTACATCAGTTCTTTAAATTTATAATGGAATAAATTTATAGTAGTTCTAATTTTTTGAACTGTTTTATTTATTTATTCGAGACAAAAATATCCGTTTTTAACACTATACTTTTAATTTGCCGATATAAATTTAAATAATTATTGATGACACCACAGCATTTTATTTGTGATATTGTTTTGATAAAACCTGAATATTTACCATGCAACGGTTAGATAGAAGCAATGGAAGGGTATGACACAAAGACACATGAAGTGATGAAATCTTTGGAGGGAGCCCTCAAAGAGGTGACAGATGAAAAGCAGCCATTGCGAGAACGACTCGGTCCCGCTCTCGCTACATTGATACACACCACGGAGACAGGTACTACGAGCTATCTTTCTTTTTAAGTAAAATTTTTACGCACACTTGACTTGGGAAGTAAGTTGGTAAATGCGTGACGAGAGCGAACGACAAGTGTGATCGGGCAAGGCGAGCGGAGAAAGAGAGAGAGCTGTGAGCACACATTTTCTTTTTCGCTTTCTATCATAGCCAATTACGTTTCGTATATCTAAGACGCAGTGCTGGCCTATAGTGCAGAAGTTTTACTTCAGTCGTGTGTTCTAAAGCACATCCGTTTTTTTATAAAAATAAGTCCACAATTCTCATTTTATCCGTAAACAACTTAGTTTTTAGCTAGAGGTGTAACGATAATAAAGATTAACTCCTAGTCTGTCATCGATCAAATATACGAAAATTTTAAAAATAATATATTGAAGGTGCATATATGTAATATTTTCTTTTATGTTATTTATCTGTTACTTAAATGTTATTTCAGACACTGAAGAAGCTATGACGATGGCTATGACATCGCTCGTTCAGTCGCTGGTCGATGAAGAACACCCCATCACTGCAGCGTCTATTGATACCATCGACATTTTTAATGTCGTTGAAGATATTAAAGGTTTGCTGTAGACTAACTTGTGTTACTATGATGTTTAGTAATTAATTTTCACATATTTTTTACTCTTTGAGGAACGGATCGACAATCACTAAATTGTGTCCAGCAATGATTATACGTATTATGTATGTAATTATGGTAATTATTTATTATATACTCGTAATAAAATCTAGATTGCGGAGTTAAAGCTCCGGAAGAGGAACTCACGAACGTAGTAAAGTTGGCTATAGATTGTCTTCGCGCTCAAATGGTCAGTCCAGAAGAAAGGCAGCAGTTGAAAGAAGAAGTTGAAGACGCTCTGCATATTGATACGGTTTGAAATTAATGGGCACTTTTGTTTAATTCACATATTTTCATGCTAGAATCAATAGTAATAGCTCTTTTAGGATTAAAATCGGAAAAGCTTGTTTTCGCTAGTCAAATTATTTTATTGGTTATTTTATAACTCTATAAATTTACTTGCAATGCTTAAATAATTTAACTGGTAAAAATAACTACTGAAATGAACTGACAGAGCTTACAGTGCCCGACGACAAATATTGCAGATCGATATTTCGATAGAAACAATCGACTAATTTTAGCTTCGTAGAGCGTTGTCTCTGGCATAAACTACCTATATGAAGATTATGATATAGATCGGACTGTGACAGATATAATATAGTATATATATTTTGCATAGTACCATTTTTACGCACATATAGTAGCAAACTTATAAAAAAAATATTCTCGGCCTCAGCTTGTGTTTCTGTATATGTTCACTGTACACACTAATATATTAACTTAACCTTAACAGTAAACTTAGGCTATATTCCGATATGCACTGCGACCGTTCAGTGTGAAGTCAATTTAGTATACTGTGAAGCTGTTACTTTATAGCCCGTTATACTAGTTACTATTTAAAGCGGAACGCAATTCCGTATACTGTCAGCCGCATTTTTTGACGCAGCATTCAAATTTCAAGTAGATACGTTTATTAAACAATTTTCTAGTTCATTAAAAAAACTGTTTTTGGAGTACTATCAAATTAAAAATATTTTAATTAATATTAATTGTAAATCGAATATATAATATAACAAAAGTAAGTAGTTTTTCATTAAAAGGAATATGTTTTTCATTACTCAACTTATGTTAACTTTGTATATAAGCTAATATACAGAGGTTACGTAGGGTAAAATTTAGGAGTTTTTTAAATTAATATATACAATGGCAAATTTACTTGCCTTTGCACGATCAAAAATTTCCCGCGTAACATTCAGCTCGTATTGAACATTTTTACAAGTTTTTTTAACAGTCTAATATGGTTAATTTTTGCAATTCTTACATTGTTTTATTTACTAATTAATCTAAACAGTAACGCCTACCTAGAAATAGAAAAAAATAAAAATAAAAATTGCATGTTTTTAGGATAAAAAAGGACATGGGTTCATAAGCCCGTGGATGTATATATATATATATATATATATATATATATATATATATATATATATATATATATATATATATAAAAGCAGACCAAATTCTCATACCGAGTTATGAGAGCATAAGAGATCTCGGTATGAGAATTTTGTCTGAATTTGTCCATGTTTTATGAGATTTTTTTCATATGGTAGCTACTTTTATAGAATGATATGTGTCATATTTATCATTCTTGTATAATCGCTAAGCATCGCAAAATATAACGTGTTCACATCATTTTAGCTACCTAAGTTGTCAATGTCGTGAATTATACATTTAATTAAGTAGATTATATTTTTTTTTCAGGATGCTCTTGCAGCAGAAATTGAGTCTTCTAAAAGAGATAATGACATGAAAAGCGAAAAATGAATAAAATATCTGTCACGTAGAAAATAATAATTTAGAAGACATTTTGTTATTAAGCCTTTTTTAAATAAAAATATAAAATAATATTTTTTAATTGATTAAAAAAAATACACATAAAATTAACTGTTAATTAAGTTAAATCTTATTAAAATAATATTAAATCATAATAATATACAGATGGGAAGAGCTTTTATACGCTCATCATAAAATATTCCATTAATCCAAAAAGGAGTTAAAATTAAATTCAATGAAAAATGATCGACATTAAAGTTGAAATAAATAAATAAGTAAATATAAATAAATAAATATCTACTCAATACATACACGGTCGTCTGTTCCTAAAGTAAGCAAATTAATGCTTGTGTTATAGGTAACAGCCGACCGGTATATAGCTACATTTTTTTGATAAACATACTTATAAATAGTACATATATAAATATATAAATAAATATTTATATTACACCCAGAATCGAACCCACAACCCTTGGACAGAAAGCAGGGTTACTACAAACTGCGCCAACGGGCTAGCCATGAATACACGTTAAGTACTAAATACGTACTTATTTATCTTTACTTCTCAGCCTAAGTAAGACTTATTGTTTGCTAGTGAATGAAAAAAAAAACGTTCACGATTATATAGATGCGAAGCCCGTTATTAACGATTTTAACCTTTCGTTAATAACGCTTAATTAACCGTATTTTATGCTTCTTACGGTTAAATACCACTGCCAGATAAAAAATACAGTTAAATAGAAAAACTCCACCTTTTTTAGAAGTCGGTTAAAAATGTAAAAAACGGAATCTTTCTCCTTCGGATATCGATTTTTCACTTCACCGCATATTGGTGGCTAACCTTAAATTTGGTTAATTATCGGTAGCTAACGGGGTTTTTAACAAAACTATAATCACGATCACGATTCAGCCTGTAACATCTCATTGTTAGGATTATGCCTATTGAAGTAACTTTTTACGCACGCTTAACTTGGGGAGTAAGCTGGTGAATGCATGATGAGAAAGTTACGAAAACTGTGATCAGGTAAGGCGAACGGAGCAAGAGAAAGAGGAGCGAGCACACATTTTCTTTCTCACTTTCTCTAATACCCAGTTACGTTTCGTATATCTAATACACAGTGTAGGCTTATTGTGCAGGAGTATTGCTAAAGAAGTTTCACTCTTCAGTGGTGTAGTCTAAACTTCTAAAGCACACTTGTTTTTTTCATGTAAAACTTTTAACTTTAAATTCGGGGGCGCGACTTTATTACCTAAAAAAATAATTGTGTTTGCTCACAAACGAAAAAAAAAACCGACTTCAATTACATCGACAAGTAATACAACGTAGATCGACGAAAAAATAGTCAAGCAACTACGCGTTATCAAAGATTACTCAAAAAGTAGTTATCAGATCTCGATAAAATTTATATGTGACCACATGATAAACATCAGCTTTCGATTAAGTTAAAAATTATCAAAATCGAAACACCGAGTAAAAAGTTATTGCGGATTTTCGAGAGTTTCCCTCGATTTCTCTGGGATTCCATCATCAGATCCTGGTTTTCTTATCATGGTACCAAACTAGGGATATCTCCTTTCCAACAAATTTTTTTTTATCAAAATCGGTACATCCAGTAGAAAGTTATGTGGTATAATACAACGTAGATCGACGAAAAAAGCGTTAAATAAAAACGCATTATTAGATATAACTCGAAAAGTTATTGTTAGATCTCAAATAAATTTAAATGGGACCAAATGACACACACCACCTTTCGATTAAAAGAAAATTTATCGAAATCGCTCCACCCAGTCAAAAGTTCTGCAGTAACATACATAAAAAAATACAGTCGAATTGAGAACCTCCTCCTTTTTTGGAAGTCGGTTAAAAAAGAAGAAGAACCTTTAATATGTCTATATTAAAATCTCATCTGTATCAAAGTTACCCATAAAGGGGTTATAGCTTTAACACAACAAAATTGCCAGTTTTTGATACATATTATGATTTTTATAGACGTTAAATAACTTGAAAGTATGAAAACCAACCTGATAGCACATATTAGATTAACTCTTGTGTCTCATATTTAGAGTATGTTCCGATATGCACTGCGAGCACTGTACAGTGCTATCGCTGTAGAAAAATTCGTTCCGTTATGGACTGCCAGTATACTGTCGCAAGTACCCTAGGGAAATATATGACGTCACAAATCGCCGCCATATTCTACTGTGAGCACTGGCGTTTTTGAGGTAAGGTACTCGCAGTACTTTGATCACGTGATCAGTAAAAACTACTCGAGCGCCAACTGCTAAACGTCTTTTGAACAATACCTCCAGTATAATCTCAGAATTATAGAGTTCTGTAATTAGATTAATAGCTAAAACATCGGAAAAATTGTAAAAATTAATCATATTAGACTGTCTTAAAAATGTATAATACGAGCTGAAAGTTACGCAGGAAATTTTTGATTGTACAAAAGAAACACGTAAATTTGCCATTGTATATATTAATTTAAAAAACTCCTAAATTTTACCCTACACATCTGTACATTAACTTTTACACAAAGTTAATATATGTTGAGCAATGAAAAACATACTTTTTAAAGAAAAACTACTTAATTTTATTATATTATAAATTCTTTTACAATTACTATTAATTAAAATATTTTACATTTGGTAGTACTCCTACAACATTGTTTTTTTTTAAATAATAATAATAATAATAATAAAAACTCTTTATTGTACGCTAAGAGTGAGCAAAAACATTACAAAAATAAAAACAGGAGTTCAGTACAAAAGGCGGCTTTATCGCTAATGAGCGATCTCTTCCAGGCAACCTAAAGGAAATGGTATATATGTAGACAGTTTAGGTGTACAGTTTTACCTAAACATATATAATATATTTAGACAAATAAATAATTTAAAAAAATAGTAAAAAAATTAAAATAAAGTATATGTATGTACATGGATTATATAAATGGAAAGTTGTAATAGACATACATAGACGTATATAAAGTTAATGAATTATTGTGATAAGATTCAAAGTGAGGACAAGAGATAATAATTATGTGACTAGATAGAAGGATTAAAATTTAAGGAAACAGTGTTTCACCGACTTCTTGAAAATTGGAAGGGATTCAACGCGTCTGATGGGCAAAGGTAGGGAGTTTCAAAGCCGAGCAGCTTGGACAGTAAATGATTTAGTATAGAAATTAGTGGAGTGGGGAGGAATTTTAAGAAGTAAACTATCATCGGAGCGAAGGCTTCGCTCATGAGACTCGCTGAGATACTTAAAAAGTTCACGTAGGTAAGAAGGAGTAGCAGGATTAAATAGTATGCAATATAACAAGTATGTGAGTATTCCTGCGAAGGCGAGTTGAGAGCCACTTGAGTTTTTTGCGAAAATCAGAGATGTGATTATATTTGCGTAGCCCAAATATGAAACGGATACATAAATTTTGAATGCGCTCAAGCTTATTAAGTTACTCCTCAGTAATGTCAAGGTAAGCAGTGTCAGCATAATCCAGCAAAGGTAAAAGAATGCTATGCGCAAGCGTAATTTTAGTGGAAGTAGGAAGAAAATTCTGCAGCCTGCGGCACTCCACATCCGCATCCTACAGCTGAAAAAACTTTCGACTTAATTCACACATCTGTGGACACCAAGAGAGATTTTGCTCCAATATAATACCCAAGTTAGTCACTTTATCGCTGTATGCAATTTCAACGCCATCAAAAATTGTAGGAGGTAGTTATGATTTATTAATACGAGAAATAAATTTAGAGCTTCGTATTATAAGTGTGTGTGCTGTGTGGCTACGGCACTAAAGAATTTAGCCACCCCCTCTCTTCCCGTGGGTGTCGTAAGAGGCGACTAAGGGATAACAAGGTTCCACAACCATCTTGGAACTTAAGAAGCCGACCGATGGCGGGATAACCATCCAACTGCTGGCTTTGAAATACACAGGCCGAAGACGGGCAGCAGCGTCTTCGGTGCGACAAAGCCAGTACTGCGGTCACCAACCCGCCTGCCCAGCGTGGTGACTATGGGCAAAACACATGAGTTCACGTTATTTTTGACGTAAACTTATGGAGGCCTATGTCCAGCAGTGGACTGTATAGGCTGTAATGATATTATAATTGCTTGCATTTTCCCTGGATTGACTGTTAAACCAAAGGATTTACTCCAATTAGCAAATCGTAATAAATCACCATTGATAATAGAGACTATATAGACAGATAGAGTTCGTGGTAATTCTTCAATAGTACATTGTGTGTAGATTTGGAGATCGTCAGCATAAAGATGGTAGAGAGAAAATATAACTTGCTGATGCTGAAGCTGATGGAATCGATGAAGATAGAAAATAAGAGAGGGGAAGCACGTCACCTTGCGGTACGCCAGCTCTGACCGCACTCTAATTAGAAAAAAAGTCGTTAACCCTGACACGTTGCCGGCGACCTCGCAAGTAATTTTGAAACCACTCAGTTACCTCAGGAGATATGTTAAGAGTATACAAAGTATCGAACAGTAAGTCAAATTCCACGGTATTAAATGCATTAGTAAAATCTAACAGTTATCATCGGTGATTTTAATTAACGCAGTAGTCGTACTATGTCTAGGACGAAAGTCGGATTGAAAGGGATTAAGGAGATTATTAAGAAGGAAACGGCTAAGCTGCTGATGTACAAGACGGTCAAGAGCTTTGGAAGGATGGAAATGGGACGATATTCAGATAAAGAACATGGATTACTTTTTTTAGGTAGAGGAATAATGTCAGCATCTTTCCACACTGACGGAAAACAGTTAGTAGGGATGGAAAAATTAAAAATAAATGTAATAACTGGACATAGAATATCAATTAGAGGGATAATCATGTTACGACTAATGCTGTCCGATCCAACCGAATTAGATTTAATTGCGAGAATGGATTTAATTGCGATAATTTGCTCTTAACATCACATTCGGAAAACTGGCTAAACAAGAAAGTAGGAACATCAGGAGTTATCATCGTAGAAAGCTGATTTTTTGTACGTAACTTAGTTGTATCATCTATGACAACAGAAGAAGAAAAGTGGAGTTACAAAGAATTGAGATCTAAATGTTGAGAACTAATTTGACGGGATTTACCAACTCCAAGTGATCTTAGAAAATTCCAGACTTTACCGGAATCATCCAATGAGACAGATTTATAGTTATAGCGCCGCTTTTCATCTTTACACCTGTCTATTGCAGCGATTTCGAGCCCTTACATATTTTTCCCTATTAACCTCACTGGGGTCCATCCTGTACTTCGCCTTAGCACGATTCTTTTTGTTCTGTAATTTTTTAATCTCAGATGTAATCCACGGCGCCGGAAGATGTTTCATTTTCACAGGACGAATAGGCGCATGAACATCATATTGCTGGGTTAATAATGCGTTAAAAACTATTGCTTGCTGATCAACTGTACTCGCATTATAAGCCCCAGACCAGTCAATTTTAGTTGCGTCTTCCCGTATTTGTTCCAGATTTATTCCACCAAATTTCGCTGCAGAAGAATTCTAGATTTTATTTTAGGAGGCCTAAGTTTATAAGATAAAAATAAGAGAATAGGAGAAAGCGTTAGCAGTACATTGACCATATTTAGTAACATGGTCAATTGAGGAAACAATAATTAAATCTAGAAGTTAAGGAGAGCAGTTAGGAACGATGTGAGTAGCAGACAAGGGTAAAATTTGCAAATTAGCAGGGTTAACAATAGTATTAAGACGGGTAGACCGGTGGTTGTTTTTGGCCAAGCAGGTGTTAAAATCGCCCATGATAAGCGTGTGATTATATAAGGAAGTAAAATTATGAAGTAATCTCTTATGTCGGGGGTTCGGAAACATACACAATACACAAGCACAAACACCCAGATCATGAAAAATATCTATATGGCCAATACAAATGTCTATCGTGCGCGGGGATTGAACCCACTAACGCCAGCGCAACAGCCGGTGCTGTGATCACTGTGCTAACGCGTCGACATACTATGAGTAAAGTTCGCTATCAGGTGTACGTAATAACAACCGAGACTGACAGCCTAGCGTGTTCTCCGAGGCTAGGTTGGGAGAACCACAAGGATTAACAATTAGACCAAAAATAAATATTTATATAAACATAAATATCCACTCCGAGCTGGAATAGAACCCGTGACCGTCGGTGTTTAGGCGCCGCCGACACGGCACATGCATTATTATATCAAAGCGGTCGTCAAACAGCAAAAGGTAACTGCTATAAATTGTTGAGAAATTCCCTCGAGTGTTTATGGGCTCCATCATCAAACCTGGTCCTGCGACACAGATGATCACACAGCAGGTAATTGCAATAAATCGTTGAAAAGTTCCCTCGACTATCTTTTGTCTCCATCGTCAGACTGTAATGGCACTTATAACTCATACAGGTGCAAAGTTCTCATCAATAGAAACGAATTAAATCCAAAAACCAGGTAATTGCTATAAATTGTTGAAGAGTTCCCTCGACTATCTTTCTTCTCCATCATCAGATCGACTCCAGACCTTTATTAAATAGTAGTGCTTTATAGTACTTAATGAAAACATGATTAAATTTACTAGTCACCTTACAATTTTTGAAAGTTTCCCTCGATTTCTCTGGGATCCCATCATCAGATCCTGGTTTCCTTATCATGGTACAAACTAGGGCTATCTCCTTTCCAACAAAAAAAGAATTATCAAAATCGGTTCATAAACGAAGAAGTTATCTCCGAACATACATAAAAAAAAATATATATATAGGTCGAATTGAGTAACCTCCTCCTTTTTTTGAAGTCGGTTAAAAATGTATAATAAGCAAAACAAACAAAAAAAAATATATAAATTAAATCTAATATATAAAATTCTCATGAATCGAACAACATCTATTTTTCATCCCCCTAAATGTTAACGGTAGTCCACCCCTATTTTTTTTGATTTTTAGATAAATTATTTTTTTTTATTTTTTTTATGATTTGGCGTTGAAAAATACATACAACCCTAAATTTTTGACCTTCTACCACTAACTCCTATTTTTAAATAGAGTTTAGCGGCAAGGCAACGTTTGCCGAGTCAGCTAGCTATAAAACTTTTTAATACTCTCATTTGAAATTTGAATGCCGCGTTAAAAAATGCGGCTGACAGAATACGGGATTACGTTCCGTTTTAAATAGTTATCAGTATATGTATGTTATGTATGTTATTAAACTTATGTTTAAATCATAGTTATATGCCGGATGATATGATGCGTACGGTGGTGGTTCCTATAATCAAAAATAAAACGGGCGACAACGCTGATAAGAATAACTATAGACCCATTTCGTTAGCAACTGTAATTTCGAAAGTATTTGACAGCATTCTTAATACACAGCTTAACGTGTACGTCCAACAGCACGACAATCAGTTTGGTTTTAAGCCGAGTTTATCAACAGAAACCGCAGTGCTGTGTCTTAAGAGTGCTGTCACCTACTACGTAGAGAGGGAAACGCCAGTTGTTGCTTGCTTCCTTGATCTCTCCAAGGCTTTCGACCTGGTCTCATACAATATTTTATGGAAGAAACTACAGAAGAGCGGGTTACCTGTAGATCTCATTAACATTCTTAAGTATTGGTATGGGAACCAGGTCAATAATGTACGATGGGAAGGAGCGTTGTCTCGGCCGTATGGCCTGGAGTGTGGCGTGAGACAAGGGGTTTGACTTCGCCAACGCTTTTTAACATCTATATAAATGAGTTGATAGCGGAGCTCAGCAGTACCCGAGTTGGCTGTTACATAGATGGTGTATGTGTGAACAACATTAGCTACGCTGACGATATGGTGCTGCTGAGTGCGTCCGTCTGTGGCATAAGAAAATTATTGTCAGTATGTGAGTCGTATGCTAAGTCACACGGCTTAATTTATAATGTAAAAAAGAGCCAAATAATGGTGTTTAACGTCCGAGGCAAGTGTACGAAGGAACTACCACCGGTTTTTCTAAATGATTGTATCCTAGATAGAGTGGATAATTTTAAATATTTCGGACACTATCTGTCTTCCGATCTCAAAGATGATGCTGACATTGAACGACAGCGGAGAGCATTGTCGGTGAGAGCGAATATGCTTGCTCGTAGGTTTGCACGTAGTTCACCCAACGTTAAGATAACATTATTTAGAGCATATTGTACATCTTTTTACACGTGCAGCCTATGGGCGAGATATACTCAAAAATCTTATAGTGCTCTCCGCGTTCAATACAATAACGCGTTCAGGGTGTTGTTGGGGCTACCTCGATACTGCAGCGCCTCAGGGATGTTCGCAGAAGCGCGTGTTGATTGTTTTTACGCTCTCATAAGAAAAAGATGTGGGTTTCTGGTGCGTAGAGTGCGGGGTAGTGCCAACAGAATTCTGGGCATGATATCCAGTAGACTGGATTGCATATACATGAATCATTGCTGTGCCGTTGCAAATGGAACGGTGCAGCGGTGATTCATGTGTTCTGTAACATTTATTTATTAAAAAAAAATTGTAATAACTAAACTAACATAGTATGTAAGTAATATTGTTAACTAACCAAAATGAGTCACTGGTCACTTTAATAAAGAATATTATTATTATTATTATTATATAGCTGGCTATATAGGAACGGCTTTACAGTATACTAAATTGACGTCACACTGTAAAGTGGTCGCAGTGCATATCGGAACACAGCCTTAAAATTGTCAAAGTTAGCTAAAAAAAAATATAGTAATGATCTGTCAAAGTTACCCCGATTGTAGGTATGATATTAATAATCTCTTTCTTACGTGACATTGGCGAAATCATCAGTGCTATTCGGCACTAGTGAAAGCCATTAATTCTAAATTCATTCATTCATTCATAATTTCTATTACATGTCAAAACTTGATAACATGTCAACAAAAGCAGTTGTTTTCACAGACTACGTTACTAGTGTTATGGATTTCACTCCTTAAATAAAATTAGTAGTTGAAAATGTCACAACCACAGAGAAGAGCAGTACTGAACCTTTACAAAACGGTCGGTATAACGCTAAAGGTCTTTAAAGTTTTTTTAACGTAAAAGTTTTGCCCTATTTAACAGAAAATCATTAACATTGCAGCTTTTGCATTTAGGAAGAGAATGGCCGCAGGGTTATGACCTTTTCAAAAAACGTTTACACAAAGTTTTTGTTAGGAATAGTGAAGAAACTGATCCAAATAAGATTGACTTGATGATAAAACACGGCCAATTCGTCGTTAAAGAAATTGAAGCTCTTTATAAGTTAAAAAAGTACAGAGCTATGAAACGCAGATACTATGATGACAGTTAGTACATATTATGTAAGCAGGTTTTGATACGGGTATTTGTATACTTCTTCTCTTACCGATAAAGATGAAAACACGCAAAAAAAGTAAAAGTTCTTTATGATATAGTACCTGTTTCACCAGTTTCTAATAAAATTGTCTACCAGATAAAAATAATCAAAACATTAAAGTTAATGACATTTCTTACTATATTACCATAAACTTATATTTTATCAGATATTTCTAATTGAAACTTGTGAATCCAAATTGTGCAATATATTAAGTAGTAGAATTTGAGCAGGCTTTAAGAACCAGTTTATTTGACTCTTGATAGATCTAACAAGGGGCAGCTGCCTACTCATCGTCACAGATTTTGCTGAAATTCATATCACACGTAGGCTTAAAACAGTTGTAACAAGATAAAAATTAATATATTTCCTAAACGCTTGGCCTTCTGTAGTTCCCACTTCAGGTAATCTCACTTTTATAGCCAAGTCATGATGAGCAGGCAGACTCCACTTGTAGACTTATTGTTATATAAGTAACTTACGTGTGATAGAAACTGTCTGCAATGGGTGAAACAGGCTATTAATGTTACTTGTTATTTTCTTTGCATTCAGTTTTATGTAAAATTTTTAACAAATCATAATAATAATATATAAGAATATATTGTACTTATAAATGACATTCTTTTTGAATTGTAATGAACTATATACATGTAAATAAAACTAGTGAAGTCTATGTATTTTTGTATTATAGATAATTTTTATAATTCACAATACATTATTATTTTAAACTAGGTTAAATAATAACAGTTTACTAAAAGATGTCTAACTTTAAATAAATCATAACAATGTTATAAGAAATTTGTTTCATTAAAGTGGCAAGTGATATGATAATTTTTGTTAATGAGTTTCATGATTTTTTATTATGTACATATGGTTCTTGATTTTATGACTTTAAAAATATAAGAAGTAATATACTTGGCTATGCTTAAAGTAAAAATACTGACTATAATTTACACCACCTTTGTCAAAATATTTTTATTACTGCTAATCTTTAAAAAATTGTCCACCAAGTAAAATCAGTATTGTACTACAATTTTTTAAATTTTCAGTAATATTGAAGAAATTATCCTTAACATCTCATTCGAGGTTTTTTTTTTTTATTATAATGAATATCCATAATAATTTTGTTGTTCAATCAAATTAGGTTTTGTTCTATGTCCAGTTAGTGTTTTGAGATGTTAATGTATCTTCCTTTATCATTTCTACTAAAATAATCATATCAATATAAATAGCGCCTTCAGTTTTCTATATTGTCAATAATTACCTCCTTGATTGAACATATGCAAAAGCAACAAGCAATGACTATGTAATTTTTACTTTCAAAGGCTTTGACAGATTCAGAGCAGAATTATTGAAAATATAATGAGAAAAGTTAATAGGAGTTGTTTACTGTGAATCTGTCACTAGATGCTTTAATAAGTAGAAACTATAAGTACATTAACATAACAAATTTAATGATAAATAAAGCATTGAAACCACAAGTCTACATGTTTCGTGTTCGTGCAGTTTAATATATTTGAAGCCCGACTTCATAACTCCTACTCCTAGATGTGATTGTGAAATTTAACATGTGATTACATTATATACATAATAACATACACATTTGAGATCAACAACAGTCAAGCTTTAGCTAAGTAGGTATAGAAGCAGTGGCGTAGCTAGGGGGACAAGTGCCCTGGTGCATAGGGAAAGAATCGGGCCCTCCTCCCCTCTTTCCGCGTTGTTTGAACTTGTATTGGCCTTTTTTTTTAATTTATTTTATTTTATTATTATTTTTTTCAAAGCTGAGGTTAGAGGGCCCCCTGAGCTCCGGGGCCCTGGTGCACTGCACCACCTGGCCCTATGATAGCTACGCCACTGTATAGAAGTATATATTTCACACCAAAATTAGAGGGATTTTCATTATTGACTAATTACATAATTAAATAAAATATTGAGAAGTTATCATTTAAATGTAATAGCAAGCTAATATACAACGACGTTTTAACTTCAGATTTTATATATTTTTGATATCAATTTAAAGAAAAATATAATGAACATTTATAATATTATATTGTTACTTAGGATTCTATGTTCTAGTTTCATAAGTTGAGTCATAGATTTTTGTTTTTAAAACGATGGAGCAATTGTATGCAACAAGATATACAAACTCTACGAATATCGTGTTATATAGCTTATCTTATACATTGTGTATATTACAATAATTACTTAGGTATTATTTTCATAAATATTTTTCTACACTAATTTAAACATTTAAACGAAGAAAACTAGTCTGTTATACCTAAATAGCAGAAGGAGGTCAGACAAAAATTAAAAATATGGTGCAACATGTTCCATTTCAAAATTATATTTAAAAGAAAAGCTATTGTTGGTGACGATTAAGTCTTCAATAATATTAAGGAGGGGAGAATATCTTTGCATTAAAAATGTCATGGAATAATTAAGTAAAACAATAAAGAATAAAATACCTTAATATAGGCCAATGGTTCCTCTAAAGAAGGGACCTTTTTGACTCCGACGATAATAATGAAATAAATATTCCTATATCTCTCCTTCTCCCGAGGAACCTAATACTTAAAATGTATCGATTCAGTAACACTTACTTGGTAATAAAATAGAATGTAATAAATTTAACAGGATTCAACTTATTTACATAGCTTCGATATAAATATAATAGATGAGTTTGAAATATGTAGTTAATTTTTCCTAATAATTTAATAAATTAAATTTATTAAACAAGAAAAAAAATGGTATTTTACCATGAAGAAATGGTAAAGTATATAAAATAATATATAAACAGTTTGATGTATTTAAAATAAGTAAGTACACAGCCGATTTAAGTATAATTATAAAAATACAAACATCCAATTTAAATAAATGATGATCCTAATATACTTATTAACTTTAAATTAAAAAAACTGACGGCGGTGTATTGTGTTGACAGTACCATTGATTTTAGTTGTTATGCTCGAACGAACATTACACCCATTTCAATTTATCTGAGAATGAGCTAAAAATTAAAGAAGAAAGTAAGACGAATAATTCCGATAAGATATTGAATAAGGCGTTTATTCTTCGTTCTTGATCTTCTTTTTCTTGATTCGACGATTCTCTGAAACGTCAATATCAAATATCTCAGAGCGTTTTTCTTATTTTAATCTATATAAATTTACAGAAATAATGAATATTTGGTGACTAATAATTAAAGTAGGTATTGTACATAGCATGAGTATCTATAACAACTGTTAAGTAATTCTTAAGTCCTGTGGGTTTTATTTAATACCTACATGTTTTGTGGTAGTTCAAGTATAAAAACAATAATTCAAAAATATGTGTACTTAATCCTTTCTAAACATATAATAAAACGGAAGGAAAGTCAAAACTGTACATTAAATATTTTTTATAAGACTACTTGGGGTGTGATCTACAATCGATACCGAAGCCAAAATATAATTTTTGGAATTTTTGTCTGTTTGTCTGTATGTATGTCCGAGATAAACTCAAAAAGTACAGCATGGATTTACTTCAAATTTGGCACGAATATTATTAAGAAGTCGGGTCAACATAAAGGCTACATATTATCACGCTATCACCTACGGGGAACGAGCAGTGAACCTTTATTTCTTCAACGCATTCTATAACAACGTGTAATACTTATAACGACGCATATTTGAATGTTATTACGCATATAACCATGCTATAAACTAGCTTCACACTGTAAAAATCACGCAATATAAGTAACTTAGGCCGATAAACATAATTAAATGAATATAAGTAGTATCAAGACATTTTTAAAGCAGCGCCATCTATGAGATTGCATAAACATAATCATCAATCCCTTTTTGGATATAAATAATTTAAATTTGATCATGTTGGCGAGGTTAATAGTTGTTTTTAATAAGTAATAAGGATTAATTAAAGGCTACTTTATTTTATAACTCTGTGAACTGAACAATAACTTTTTTGTTAAATTTCACGCGAACGAAGTCGCGGGCACAGCTAGTTATAGGTATAAAATCGTCGAGTCATTCACTCATCACGAAATCTAAAAACCGCTGGACGCATAAAGTCGAAATTTGGAACGTAAACAACGTTGCTAAGAACGGATTTTGTGTGAGAACCGGATCGAGGTTGTCTAAAGGTGGCCATTGACGATCAGTTTAACTGATCAGTTTTTGGCGTCAGTTAAACTGATCAGTTTTTCGCGTCAGTTGAAATATTTGCCCATTGACTGGCGTCACTCCGGCCTTTCAGTTTTCGTCCGACCGGGCTGTTTAAAGGACGTGTAGGTACTACCTATTTTTGTTGAGAAAAAAAAAATGGATTCTGATTCCAAAGAAGAAACATTAATTCTTAAAGCGGCTACTGTTTGTTGCCATATACTGGTCTACAATGATCTATAATTTTATATAAACAGTTTTTATTATTAGTTGTACCTCATCTGTAATAAGTATGTCAATAGTCAATCGATCATGCTCGGTGCCGTTAACGCCATTAATTATAAATGCCATTAATAATAACATATTTATTTATTTCTAAGTATTATTTATATGTATTTATAAAAAAAGTATCTATATCAGCCGACAGTTACCTATAGCACAAGCATTCCATTGAGTGTGTAGGTATATGTTATAAATATAAAAAAATAAAATAAAAATAGTAGGTGAGTAAAATAAAACTTTTTGTCGATGCTGTTTAATTTTATAATTTTCGTCCGTTTTTCACAAACGTTCTAAATTTTTATATTTTTAACAATAAATTCTGTCATTATGACTCGTCTAGGGGACACCGTCGCCGACATTTTAAATACAAAAACTACACTAGTGCACTCTCAATCACCGCGGACGCTGCGAGCAAAATGAGACGATTGGTTGGATGTTGGAACGACGATGACACACACACTACACACACACACACGGGCAGTTGGGCGTAGGGCTGTTATTGATATTTTTTAAAATATCGATATATCGATATTTTTTCGGTTTGATTTAATCGCATTTGTTTAAAAAAAACAATCATAAGTCGGCTCAAAAATAATTTACACAGTTTATAATTCAGTATATTTGTTAAGCAAATTAAATTATAAGTGTATAAAAATGTAAACTTTTAAGTAATTATTACTTACTTCCCAAGGCAAGCGTGCGTAAAGAAGTTTGACTTCAAAATATCGAGTGTCGATATTTAAATTTCAATATCGAACTATCGATATATCGTCCAAAAAAGTATTAGTAATAAATATCGATATTTCGATATATCGATATTTTATCAACAGTCCTAGGTCGGCGCGACGCGCCGGGATGGATTTACGTGGCGCGTCGTCAGTTAAAACTCTTTAGCGATGGTTCTACACTCACGATTAAATTTTGGAGACCGCGCAAAACTGATCAGTTAAACTGATCATCAATGGCCACCTTAAGAGCTTTTGCAATTTATATGAAATTCCTTAATTTTTTGTGTCATAAAAATTTAAGGAATGTAAAAGTTTACAGTTAGTAGGTAAGACTTCTCAAGTTATTAGATGTCTACTAAAATATATTTCGAAAAATTATACTTCAGGAGTGATAAGGATTTTGAAAGTTTTTATGACAAGTCCGATTTTTTTTTAAATTATAAGCATGAATTTATTCGTATTTCAGCATTTGCGGACAACTTACTATTAAAGGGATGAAATAGGGGTTGAAAATTTGAATGGAAAGTTCATCATTTTTGATGCTGGAAATATCAAATGTTAATTTTGCGCTAGTG